>NC_135857.1:8838547-8873547 GCF_031162955.1 Sander vitreus
TAACGTTCTAGAAACAGTGGCGTAAAGTAGGGCTGCACAATATGAGGAAAATATGCGCTAATATTGAACATCGCGGTAACAATATTACGCGTGATAAATAAACCGATATTAAAGTGTGCTGCACTTCTGCTGCTTGTGAAACAGAATGACAGCCACATTTTAAATTGTAGTTTTCTACTGATATTTTCTTTCAACTAACAAGAAAATCTGTTTTCCGCGATATGCCTTTCACGATGTGTTTAGTTTGCACCAGTTGATATTGTGATGATGATTAAAAAAACGATATTGTGCAGCCCTAGAGTAAAGCCTGCACTGTACGCTCCAGCTGATGATAATACATACCGTAATAGAGGAATGGAGGTTATTGTCTACCGGCGGTCCCTGGGGACGCCGACATGGCTGCCTCTTCCTAGAGAACAGCGGTGCACAGTGCTCCAAAGGTCCAGGGAGAAGAGCAGGCGGGCGGGCGTCAGTTCTCTGCAGAGCACCGGAACGAAAACACCGACGCATCACCTACCGTATGATGACCACCCAAAGCACAAGATTCACCCTCAGTAGTTTCTGTGACCTGAGAAATTCTTTCAAAGTACCAATGTTTAGAAGTTCAAAAATACACCGCTACCGAAAGGATCGCCCCACCGAGAGGAAATGTCACACTACGCCACGCCACTGGCCTACCTGTGTAAAACAAATACAACTTCTCACCGCGGTGTCACCTGCCGGCACGGTACGACCATCTGTTGGGGAAATCCTCCGTGTGTCCCCAAAAAAAAAAAGGGTACCAAAACCTTACTCCAATTACTCTTCCCCGCGTATTCTTAAATTGGTTTTACACCGATCCTACACAATAATCAATGAGACGATAGTACTATTTCGAACGAGTAGGTTTTCATTAATCTAGCATGAGAGTTACAGATCTGCAGATCTGTGGGATCACAAAGCAGAGACTAAGTTTCCCTAGCAACAGACAAATAGTCAGAGCCGGTCCACGGATCTCTTCCACCGAGTGAGCCCCGTTCTATCCTTTTCTCTAAACTCTTATCCCCCTCGCTCTGGGGCGTTGTCTTCTTGTCCCGCACCGGGACTATTATCTTCTCACGACACACGCCAGGGTCGGGGCTGTCAGTGTTTCTATCATTCACTAAATCGCTCTGAGAGTGATCCCAACAATATCGTTCGCCACTATCGTCGTTATAGCTGGGACGTGGACTCTGTCATCCACCTGAGTTTAAATGATTTGTAAGACTATATATTTAAAGTTATAGTTATCGTTCTTGGCATGGACGGCCCTTAACACAAGCTTCTTTTTTCTAACAACCATCCTCTTGTCACCCAGCTTGCTGTGCAGAAGTATGAGGAGATGTTTCCCGCCTTTTCAGACTCTCGAGAATGCAAGCTGGTGAAGGTAGGCTTCGGTGTTATTTTGGCTCTAAAATCCACGTACAAACGACAATCTCTGTTGTTTTCAGTCCAAACTGTTGATGATTTGCTAACTTCTACACTTCTACACAATTTTTGTGTAGAAGTTTTTTTTTAAAGTTCAGAAATTGCAGCATCTTTCCAAAAGTCAATGAGTAATTGTGTTAAATAATTGTGATTATGATTAATTTTTTTTCCATAATCGAGCAGCCCTAGACTAGATTAAACTGTATTGTCATTGTGCAGAGTACAAGTACAAAGACAACAAAATGCAGTTTGCATCTAACCAAAAGTGCCAAAAAGCAGAAAGGTGCAATGGGATATACAAAGTATAGACAGGTGGTGCATAGGCAGGACAAGAAATATATTGCAGTGTTATAAGAGCAGAATAAATACGGCTATTAATATGAACATGTACAGATATGTGCAATGTAGTAGCAGTGACATTATAATAGTAGTAAGAATAATATAGATATATGTACGGTGGCCCTGAGAGGCCACAACACGCAATAATAAGACAACACATGCAAATAGCCCACACCACAACGGAAGTGTTTCCAGGGGACACCTTTAAGTGATGCACACGTGCCTCAACCATTGGCGTTTCCGGTACATAGACAGACGAACAACAGGACAATTTTAACAATTTTCGCCATTTTATTCATCACTAAATTCACTTCTCACGTTTTAGGCGAGAAATGAACTCGTTAGATTTGGAATGTAGGCAGTCTTGCGAAAATCGTTGCCGAATTGACAATTTGCTTCAAAGTTTTCGGAATTGAGTAGCTCCATAAAGTGACGCGACAGCCAGCTAGCGCCTGCCGGGGCCGCTAGCTCATCGCTCAGACAGTCATGCTCAGAGACCCCGCTCTAAGCTGGAGGTCTCTCAGACCGCTCTCGTTGATGGATCGTTTGTTTAAATATCACAACACATGTCCATCCTAAGATCAACGGGAACCTGTGGTTAGCTGCTTTTTCGGAGTTAAACTCCACAAGCTCTTGCAGGCTTAACAACCTCGCTGGCCGGCCATCTCTCACACACACACACACACACACACACACACACACACACACACACACACACACACACACTTCTCTTTGGGAGACTTGTTTAAATTATGACTATATACATTATATTAAACAATACAATTAAAGCTTAATTTTTCAATATTATTGCAATAGTTGTAACATTGTGAGGTTTTCTTGTCCGGAGATTGTTATTTTAATACAAAGTGTTTATATTGTTGTGGTTTATATTTCTAGCTGGTATTTCGGAGCACTGCAGGTAGCCTCTGTGCTGGGGGGTGTTGCGCAAAACCAGCAAGAACACATCGTCTCAAACTGTTAACAGCGTTTTCTGTGCTTGTGACACCACCACAAGTGACAAGTAACAACCACACAAGTCCGTTCTTTGCATCTTGAGATTGAGAAACGCCCGTGGCATTTCTCAATCTCAAGCATGCAAAGAACTTATTGAGAACTTATTGAGCTTTATTTGTATTGTTTAGCTCAAACACCCCTAACTTATTCAAAAGAGTGGAACGCGATCCCGACTATTAGTGTATTAGTTTAAGTCAGTTTAAATTATAAAAAAGAAGTAGGCCTATGCACTGGCGTGTCCTAGGTGTCCCTATTAGTGTTATGTGGAATTATCATGTCTATATTATTGTAGTGCACTGTATATGCCTAGGGACAACAGATGGAAATTAGCAATTCAAATTATAAAGGTTGGTGTCTCCCCTTTAGTCTACATAACATGTCATAGCATGTTACCACTTTATGTACAACTGTTCATTTATCATACAGACTGAAACTCAACTTCTAATAAATCAGAAAACAAACACACCAAAAAAAAGTATGAACTAAATACCAAATCTAATATATATAATATATGTATATAGTCCATGTCATAATTTAAACAAGTCTCCCGAAGAGAAACGTAGTCAAAAATTGTTTGCATTTCCGAACCTTAGGAAATGGACAGCTGCCGACACGAACACGCACGCCTATTAACTCCATAATTTAACTGTAAAGTAGACTTTCAACTCAGGACAGCGCCACTTCTCACAAATACAGATAGGATTGGAGATGAAAAGTTTAACTGACACGTAACCGCGATCAGCTTCGTGGGAAATTAAGAATCAATGCCACCAACATAACCAATCACACTATGACAGACTCTCCACTTAGCACCAACTGCAATGTTTAATAGTCGGGATCGCGTTCCACTCTTTTGAATAAGTTAGGGGTGTTTGAGCTAAACAATACAAATAAAGCTCAATAAGTTCTTTGCATGCTTGAGATTGAGAAATGCCACGGGCGTTTCTCAATCTCAAGATGCAAAGAACGGACTTGTGTGGTTGTTACTTGTCACTTGTGGTGGTGTCACAAGCACAGAAAACGCTGTTAACAGTTTGAGACGATGTGTTCTTGCTGGTTTTGTGCAACACCCCCCAGCACAGAGGCTATACCTGCAGTGCTCCGAAATACCAGCTAGAAATATAAACCACAACAATATAAACACTTTGTATTAAAATAACAATCTCCGGACAAGAAAACCTCACAATGTTACAACTATTGCAATAATATTGAAAAATTAAGCTTTAATTGTATTGTTTAATATAATGTATATAGTCTATGTCATAATTTAAACAAGTCTCCCAAAGAGGTGTGTGTGTGTGTGTGTGTGTGTGTGTGTGTGTGTGTGTGTGTGTGTGTGTGTGTGTGTGTGTGTGTGTGTGTGTGTGTGTGTGTGTGTGTGTGTGTGTGTGAGAGAGAGAGACGGCCGGCCGGCGAGGTTGTGTTGTGGAAGTTTCTGCTGCAGCAGGGGTAGAGTTTTCAAAGTTTAGTGAATGAAACAAATAAGACAGTCCGAGAACTAAACCAAGTTAGGGTTTTGTATTTTATTAAGATATATTTTCAAATATAGGAAGAATAACAGATTCACAAAAAGCACAAACAGCTCAGTGAGTACAGATTCTTCAAATGAGTGAAGGGAACACTGAGCTTAAATGCACATTGGGGAAAGGGGAGTGACAATTCACACATGATCTGACTGAAACAGGACTTTACATTTTCTCACAGGCAGCATAAAGATAAGGTCAGAAGATTAAAGCCAAACACGCACATAAAGATACAGATCCTGCCAGATACTTTTCTAAATTGCAGAAAGCGTCATAAAACCACTTCATCTAATCTCCTGTCCCCCACTTTCACAACTGGGGTCACATTCCCCGTACATCGTAACTGACAAGGGAGGAACGGATCTGGGAAGCAAGATGGTTTACAGTGGCCTTGTAGTTTATCAGTTCAAACAAAGGGCCTACGCGTCGTCTTCCAGACTCTCTGTCTCAGCAGTTAAGCAGGATCGAATCAACATGATAAAATAGGATAAACTGTCTTTCAATAATGCAGAGAAAAGGCTATGTGCTAATGAAAACATAAGAATTAAAAAGAACAGTGCTTAAATGTAATTTTTGCCATTACGGTTGTTAAGCCTGCAAGAGCTTGTGGAGTTTAACTCCGAAAAAGCAGCTAACCACAGGTTCCCGTTGATCTTAGGATGGACATGTGTTGTGATATTTAAACAAACGATCCATCAACGAGAGCGGTCTGAGAGACCTCCAGCTTAGAGCGGGGTCTCTGAGCATGACTGTCTGAGCGATGAGCTAGCGGCCCCGGCAGGCGCTAGCTGGCTGTCGCGTCACTTTATGGAGCTTCTCAATTCCGAAAATTGTCAATTCGGCAACGATTTTCGCAAGACTGCCTATATTCCAAATCTAACGAGTTCATTTCTCGCCTAAAACGTACACGGAAGTGAATTTAGTGATGAATAAAAGGGCGAAAATTGTTAAAATTGTCCTGTTGTTCGTCTGTCTATGTACCGGAAACGCCAATGGTTGAGGCACGTGTGCATCACTTAAAAGTGTCCCCTGGAAACACTTCCGTTGTGGTGTGGGCTATTTGCATGTGTTGTCTTATTGTTGCGTGTTGTGGTTTATTTGCATGCGTTGTCTTATTATTGCGTGCTGTGGCCTCTCAGGGCCACCGTATATATGCAGTGTATTAGCAGAATATATAATAAGAAAAACAGAATAAATATGGATATTCTGTATGAACCATATAGACATATGTATAGCTATGTGCAGTGTGGTAACATTATAAGAGTAGTAAGAATAAGTGTATGTGCAGGATGAATAGTATGAAGAGCAGTAGAATGTCAGTTGTTGTCAGTGCACCACAGTGATAGGTGCTGGACCTCCTTCCTGTAGGCCGTCTCATCGTTGTTGCTGACCAATCACCGTAGTGTCGTCTGCAAACTTGACGATGGTGTTAGAGCCACGTACAGGTGTGCAGTCGTAGGTGAAGGGGGAGTAGAGGAGAGGGCTCAGCACACATCCCTGTGGCAGACAGTGTATTATAGTCTGTAGTTTTCACATCTCAGTTGTTTTCTTCACCCCCACGGTGTATTTCTGTCTGTAGGCAGCCTTTCTAATGTTAAAAAAAATGATTGCTTTTATCCAACCAGAAACTTCTAGATGCTTATGAAGAACAGAACGTGGATGCCTATACTGACTCGGTGAGTTTTTTTTTTTTTTTTTTCAGCAGAATAAACAAGTTTCTGCAGCAGTAGATTATACAAAAAAAAAAAAATCCTGGACTGACACTAGTGTCCTACAGTGTTTCCGGCTGTATATGATGTAATATTTAATATTGGGTAACTGCTCATTTCTCAGGTGAAGGAATTCGACACCATTTCACGGTTGGACCAGTGGCTCACCACCATGCTTCTCCGCATCAAGAAAACCATCCAGGACGAGGAGAGCGACCTGCGCTGACTCCCTCCCCCACTCCCCCCCTTCCTGCTCCGGACAAGTCTCAAGCACTCTACAGCCGACTTGCATCCTTCTTCTTTTTGCCTTGAGCGTCTCCCCTCTATCCTAGCATCAATCTTAATTGTTTGACCATTAGGCCCTTATATTTCCTCTCAGATGCTGCGTTTCTTTGCCACCATCTGCAGTATTTGTTCTTGCCTTTTTAATCCGCTCAGCTCAGTGCTCCAAAAATGGTCCTTACAGGTATGAACACTATTTTCCCCCGTGTGCATGCCGCACACAGTATGTTAGTTGTATATCGTTATGATCCAGGTGTTGGCCCAATATCGGTTAAAGTATTCGTAATGGGCTGCAATACCTAATACTCATACCAGCACCCTTGTATAATAAAGTTTTTATTTTCTTTTTCTTGTTATAAAATGGATGAGAGGATGCCAATTTACTCACTTTGATCAACAAAGTGTTTTCCAGAATGTGCTTCAGAATTGACTGACCAAAATGCCAATATAGACTAAAGCACACACACCCGCACACACACATTGGCTTTTGGTACTTTTGGATGCTCGAGTGTGTCAGGGCACCTGTAATTAAACAGCAGTTCATGTCAGCTGCAGGGCTTCTCTCCAAGCAGAGAGGCCCAGCGACAGTTTCTGAGGTTATTCCACGGCAAATACCCACTTTGCCTTAAACTGCAAAGTTCTCAGGACGCAAACACCTAGATTTGATGAAAAAAAGAAATCATGCTTTTAGAAGTGTTATCAATTAATTTGCTAATTGTTTCTGTCATTTCCATTTAATGTGCTTTTATTTCACAAACAAAGGTGAAAGAAGCTCATCACTTTTGTGAACATTTGCATGGTTTGGTAAGCATGAGAAAACTAGAGCGGCCGTTTTCCAGTGTATAGGAGTTATTTCTTACTTTCTTTTGGAAAGTCTTATTTGGTTTTTTTTCTGTCATAACTAACCAGGCTGAAAAAAAAGGCCTGCATGACATGCAATACATTGAATAAAAGCTTTACTGAGCTTTACTGATCTGAACACTGTGCTCATGTACCCTCCGGTGATTTGTCATGAGACATATTTACTTAAATAATGTGTACATCAGTGATGTTTCCTGTCAAACGTTTGAATAAACCTGTCTCAGACATCCTGGGCGCGGCCTCCACGTACCTGCAGACCCGCACCAATTCCATTATCAATGTATTTGTATATAAATTAGAATCCAAGTGAAATGTAATCCTGTCAGTTCCTACTAAATTTATAAAAACTGATGTTGGTTCTTGTGAATTATTGCGGAACATTTGTGCAGACGGACTTGAATTTCAGTATATAAATGTAGCCTAAATACAGAGGCTTGCTCAAGTATTCATACCCCTTGAACTTTTCCACATTTTGATACATTGCAATCACAAATGTAAATGCATTTCATTGGGATTTTATGTGATAGACCAACACAAAGTGGCGCATTATTGTGAAGTGAAAGGAAACTGATACATGGTTTTCAACTTTTTTTTTACAAATAAAAAAGCTGAAAAGTGTGGCATGCAAAAGTATTCAGCCCCCTTTACCCCTAAATAAAATCCAGTGCAACCAATTGCCTTCAGAATTCACCTAATTAGTAAATAAAGTCCACATGTGTGTAATCTAATCTCAGTATAAATATAGCTGTTCTGTGAAGCCCAAAGAACATACCAGAGATTTGCTATTTTGTCTCTAGATGTGCAAAGCTGGTAGAGACATACCCCCAAAAGACTTGCAGCTGTAATTGAAGTGAAAGGTTCTACAAAGTATTGACTCTGGTGGGCTGAATACTTTTGCACGCCACACTTTTAAGTTTTATATTTGTAAAAGAAAAAAAATTGAAAACCATATAATTTTCCTTCCACTTCACAATTATGCGACGCTTTGTGTTGGTCACATAACATCCCAATAAAATACATTTACGTTTGTGGTTGTAACGTGACAAAATGTGGAAAAGTATGTATATGTACAAAAAGCCGTCGACAGAGATGATTACCTAGTGCGCGCGCGAGAGCGGCACAGAGAGACTAGTGGCAGCTGTTGAGAGGCTAGCATAGCCTACTGTCACTGTTAACTCAAGCTCATTCCACTTATGAAAGGAGAGAAGGCACCTGCGTCCGTGACACACCTAGGCTATGTGGAGCTGCGCTGGACCTAGCTTCAGGTAACCTAACCGGTCACTTCTCTTTATTCATTTTGAAAAACAACGGGACCACGGCGCACGTGGACACTTGCTGGGCAACCTCGCTTCTTTCTTATTTTGTTGACGAAAACGGAACACGGTGACGCGGTTAATTCGCACCGGACCCGGTGTGCTGGTTGTCATGCGGCATTCCCGCGCCGCTTTTAGTAACTTCAGTGGTGTAGTTGATACGCAGGGAGGCTATTACGCAGTATACCCAGAAACCTCCAGGATTTACAATTTAAAATATATATTTTAAATTGTCATCTGTGTTTTTCTTCTTCACATAGGCTAAAGCAGTAGAAGCTCCTCAATTCAAGCTCCTCCATTCCAGAAGGCTATAGGCTACTACCCGGGTCATTTGGATCTTAAATGCGCTGCCGCGGGCTCGCAGTGCCGCTGCGCCCAAAGGTTTTTACACCTGGTTGAAACTTGAAGCCCAGCGGCAAGCGAAGCGCAAACCGCGTTTGTATTAAAGCTCCTTTCTTGTTGCAACGCCCTGTGTTAATATGGTAGGACACCGCTTTATCTTCAGCCGAACAAACAAACCATCAAAGAAAAGTGTGGGGTTGAAAACTCAAATGATGCAGTTGTTGTGCACCTGTCGGTAGGATCTGAACGGCTGGATATGTTGTTTTTCTGCCGCTTCAGACTTGCTTCTGCTTGTGGGCATTGATCCTGAGTTTAGGGAAGTAGACAACTTCCAACTTCGAATACTGGACCAAATGTAAAGATTTTTGTTCACATCAGTCTACAAATGCATGGGGAAATGGGGCCCATGTTTAAAAAAGGTAGGTACCCTTTAAGCTTTTTTTTAAATTGATCAATTCCTGTCTATTATCAATTTGTCAATTGACACCTGCTGGAGGGTTTTTGACATAGTGCAGCAGTATAGTCTATGTTTTCACCTGGGGGGGAAAAATAGCGTTGTATTTCTGTGAGAATAAGTAGGCCTACTTTTGTTACTGTTACTAATTTGGTCGCATAATTAATTTATGAAATAACTGAATTAACAGTCCTTAATTGATGATCTGATAAGTGTGAATGAATACATAAAGTCCTAGTGATTTGATGATTTGTCAATGGGTGAGCAACAGGAATTCATGATAGGCCTCCATCTTGCATTGAATCACGAGTCATGCTTTGGTTAAACAATACAGAACTATCCTAGGCCTATATGATTTGTACCATTTATTAAAAAGTGTTAGGCTACCTTCTCTTTTTTTTTTTTAACTCCAGGTTAACCTGCGACCATGCATCCTCATATGGGGACATTACATTTTGGGTTTGCTGCACCTTTTTATATTTCATTCGGCCTAACCAGAGGAGTTGTAGAACACCTGTTGTCCTAGCACGTACACACCTTTTGTACCATTGGGTGTAGCAAAAGCACAATACACAACCAGTTAGACAAATTAGTGTAAAAACAAGATGGTGGCCATTTCAACCCACACATTCTACAGCCGATCCCAACACAAAAGTATATTATAAAAGTATATATAAGTATATTATTTTTTTTTTTAAACACACTTTATTAAAGGTGCTCTAAGCGATGTTGGGTGACGTCACTTCTTGTTGACGTTCAAAGTATTGTCAAACAAAACGGAGGCTAGCTCGCCCCTCCCTCCTCCTCATCCCATCCCCTCCCCCTCCCTTCCACGCACTAACCCCCCCAACCCCCACCCCCAAATCCTTCTTGTCGGTTATTGGCTGGAACACTGTTTGTTATGTTTGGTGGTGCAGGTTGGCGCAGTTGGTTTTTGTTGCCGTTTGTGGAGCCTGGGCTGTCTACAGAGACTGCGTTTCTTTTACAGTGTGTTCCGGGGACAGGCAGCTAGCAGATAGTGAGGAGATGTTTGCTGTATGTGACAAAAAATGTTGCAGCCTAAAAAACGCTTGACATCGCTTAGAGCACCTTTAAACAACCATATATAACAAACAGGCAGTAGCCTTCTCATCTAATTGCATTTAAGCATTGACTATTCAATTCAACATTCACAGCTTTATATCGTCATGTAGTTTAACTGCAGACATACACCTTTTCCCTTTTTACAGTATTTCAGAGACTCAATTATTAGAGTTATAGTCAAATAATGGTGCCTTCTAGGGTGAGTGAATCTTCACTGGTCTCACGATTCGATTACGATTATCCTGTCAACGATTCAAATCAATTCCATATCACGATGCGTCACCTCCTCAATATTATTATATATTACTTCCTACGGTTTTCATCAACAAATTAAAGCAGTCACATATATCTGAACCCTCCATTTATGTATCTGCTCTTAAAAAAGACACTTCCTGAATGTAGCAGAGTCTGAACACAACAGACAAAAGGCAGAAACAACGAAAGCAGCGACCAGAGAATCAACAAGTACCATCAGTAGGCAATAATCGATTATGGTCTGTCACTGCGTCGATGCAGAATCGTCCAGGTCTGCATCGTGATGTATCGATGCAATGATTCATTTCAACACCCTTAGTATGTAAGGGTAATACTGGGTTTGGATTAATGAATATATTTCCCCATCAAATGTTACGGTTGAAAGTTGTTTGTTTATGCTTAATAGCGTTTGTAGTTTGATGTGGCAAACACATTTGACAGATTTTAGCAATAGTAACAAGCTACAAAAGGTAAAGCGATAAAGATGATGTTCCCCCTGATTCAGCAGAATCTGATCAGCTGAGCAGTAGTTTGGATCAACATTCCCAAATAGCTAGCTGCATTAAAAATGCATAGCAACAAAAGCTTGGGTTCCTGGAGGTTAAAGGTTTCAACCGGGGTCTTTTGTAACTCAGTGTGCTTAAAGTCTCGGCAGGTTGATACAATTTTACGAATAGGCCTCTAGGTTGCCATCCGTAATGGCCTGTAACTTGGTAACCATTTCCATTTCATTTTTCCAACTTATGCTTAAATTCATACACCTCAGGTGTGTTCAGAATGTATTGTGAGGCTGTTTAATCAGGAAGCCCCCTCAGGACTCACTGTAACTGCTTGTTATTTGTACAAAGCTGGTTTGCTCCTAATTAAACACCTGGGAGAATGGTGTATTCAGGTGCGTCCCATCAGAGTATAGCTGCAGGCTACCTTTTTGCAAGACCACATAACTTGCGGCAAATTCAGACACCACCGTGACATTTAACTGTAACTTTACATATCGGTACTAAAAGCGGCTCTGTTTTCTCCAGGAAGTGCCATGGGTTTGAGATGTTTATGCTCACCTAATACTGAAAACTATGCAACCTTGAAATGAGATTGTTTATAAGGCATGTCAGTGTTGATTATGTGCCTCTCTCAGCATTTAAAAATGTACTAAATGTCAAAGGACGAGAATAAAAAAGCAGCCAAACTCATTTACTTTTAATATATGTGTATTATTTCAAACTAAAAAAAGAAAATAATCTGTGGTTTGACAAAACAATGTGAACATCTGGCAGTATAACTCACATTTTGCATTTAATGCTATACTTATTGAAGCTAAATGTAAATTTCTATTGAGGTTCAAGGCTGTGAAGTTTGCAATGTGTTGCTTTACATGAAGATGTCGTATCATTTATTTCTGTTGGCAGGTACACCCAGTGTGTCGCCTGTTGACAGAGACTGTGTAATGTGGAGACGATAACACGCCAGCTCCCAGGGCCATCTCCCATGAAAGATGATGCATTTCTAGGAACGGCACAACGCACAGCCTGGTGTACTCCCCTCAAGCCAATGAGACATATTAAAACCTTAAGTGCCATGGTTGTCCTGGTCACTTTGTTCCTGATCTACTTCTACTCGACGCTCCACCTGGAGACGGCCTACAGCCGCAGGGCTGAACCCGGCGAGCTCCTGAAGCATCCCAACCGGCAGGTTCAAGACAGCGATGTGAAGACACCATCCTCCACCACACCTCACCCTGATGTGTCCATCTCTGATATCTTCAGACAGACCATCCCTCACAACGGCGCGTACTGGAACCGCCTGCTGTACTCTGTCCTCAGGAATCTGGACAAGGGAGAAGATCCTTTCAGACATGACACCAATTGGTCTGGCTGCAGGGAGACGAATCAAGAGCTTCTGCAGAACAACGTGCACGACTTTGCCTCCTACCCCGTCTTATTACAGGACTTTTTGCAGGGCATGAAGTGCAGGAGCCCTCCAGTCCTGCTCAATCAACCCAACAAGTGCATCTCTGGCGACGGGAAAGGAGACAACCAGACCTTCCTGCTTTTTGCTATCAAGTCAACCCCTGGAAACTTTGAGCGGAGGCAGGCGGTGCGGGAGACCTGGGGGCGAGAAGGGACACATCAGAGTGGGCTGCGAGTGCGCACTGTGTTTCTGCTGGGTAGCCCCCTGCCGGACGACCCCCACCTCACACCACTGCTGTCATTTGAAGCAAGCCACTTTAAGGACCTGGTGCAGTGGGACTTCCATGACTCGCTGTTGAACCTGACACTCAAAATGAACATGTTCCTCCAGTGGATGCTGAAAACCTGCCCTAACGTTTCCTTCGTCTTTAGCGGGGACGACGATGTATTTGTGAACACACCGGCGGTACTCGGCTACCTGCAGTCTCTGGAGCCTTCCAAGGCCTCTCGGTTGTATGTTGGACATGTCATAAGCACAGCAACTCCCCTCAGGGACCCTACAAGCAAGTACTACATTCCCCTGAGCTTCTATGACGGCCCATACCCTGCGTATGCCGGCGGGGGCGGTTTTCTGATCTCTGGAGCGTTGCTGCAACCCCTACATTCAGTTTCACGCGTCATTCCTTTTTTCCCCATCGACGACGTCTACACTGGGATGTGCATTAAGGCTGTGGGGATTTCTCCTGAGGCAAACGATGGCTTTCAGACATTTGACATCAAGGAGGAGGATCGTGAGAACCTGTGTATACATAAGAGTCTTCTTCTGATTCACCGGCGCTCCCCACAGCAGACCAAGAAGCTGTGGAAGGGCATTCACAGCCCCTTGTTGACTTGTTGAATAGGACTGGGGCCCGTTTCAGGAAGGAGGTTTAACAAACTCTAAGTCTAACCCTGATCTCTGAGTTGATCTCTGAGATGGGAAACTCTGAGTTTTCCGTTCCAGAACAGCTGATTTGAGGTGGTTCAATCAACTCAGAGTAGGTTCACTCAGAGTTAAGCACGTGCACCACCACAATAAAAAGGCAGCATGAATGGAGCCATGATACTACAATTCACCATGGCAACAACCACAAACAAATTGGTCAGCGGAAATACTCATGCTCACGTACAGCGCGTTTGAATATATATTTTGTTTAAAAAAAGCAACACGGCTGCCGCTGCAAAATAGCGAGAATTGGTGTGGGAGAAAATTGCTGCTTGAGTCAATGTGTAAGCTCTAATATCGTTTGTACAACTCAAAACACTATAAATCGGCTTGTGCGACTGTGCCACAGGGTGTCCCCCAGGGGTCAGTGCTTGGTCCTCTCCTCTTCATTATATACCTCCTTCCTGTGGGCAAAATCATGAGACGCCACAAAATACACTTCCACTGCTATGCGGACAACACCCAGCTCTACCGCTCCACTAAACCTTCATCTCCCCTTCCTCCCACCTTACTTAGCAACTGTCTTCAAGACATTCAAAACTGGATGAACACAAACTTTCTGAAACTTAATGGCAATAAGACAGAAGTTCTGCCCATCAGCTCCAAATCCACTCTTTCAAAACAGCAATACTTCCACATTACCACAGATGAGATCTTGGTCCCTCTGTCAACTCAAGTCAAAAGCCTTGGTGTCATTCTGAACAGTTCCCTTTCATTCGAATCCCAGATTAAAGCGATTACCCGGACTTCGTTCTTTCACCTCCGCAACATCTCCAGGCTCAGACCCTCACTGTCACAATCCAGCACTCAAACCCTTATTCATGCCCTCATCACGTCGCGTCTGGACTACTGCAACTCCCTTCTCACCGGTATCCCTTCTAAGCTTACAATCAGACTCCAACTCGTTCAGAACTCTGCTGCTAGAATCCTCACTGGTACCAGATCATCTGAACACATCACACCTATCCTTGTCAATCTACACTGGCTCCCTGTGCAGTACCGTATTGAATTTAAGACCCTCCTCATTACCTACAAAGCACTCCATAATCTCACACCCAGCTACATTACTGACCTCCTACCAGGCTATGTCCCTTCTCGCTCCCTCCGCTCTTCCTCGACTGGCCTCCTCTCCACCATGTGGGCCAGGGCCTTCAGCTGTTCTGCACCAAGACTCTGGAATGCCCTCCCCTCCCGCATTCGACAGTCACCTCATTTAAAAAAATGTTAAAGACCTATCTTTTTAAGAAAGCTTTTAATCTTTAACTCTTCATAGTACTGCATCGCCATAGAAACGGCGGAATGGTAGTCGGCTACACCTATAATTTCATTTAAGTGCAATCCTGCAGGCGAAAAAGTAAACTACCACTAATCCCATTCTGAGGTTGCAGCACCATCATTAACAGAATTATGATTTACAATCATTTATTTCTTTTTAACATCTCTTACTGGTTTGTGTCCAGGGAACTCTACAAAAACGTTTAAAACACGTTTCAGAGCGAGTCACACTCTTCTGACGGCACTTTGCAACAGTGGCTTTACTAATATGCTCCGCATCACCAATGTTGTAAAGAAAACTGCCGTTTGCAAAAAAACGTCATGCGACACAAAGAATGTGCTGGGATGAAGAGCATGTCCACGATGGGTGACGTTAGTGATAGGAGGACGGCTAAGGTTATGTACATATCTGATGGACTGTGAAGAAAAACGATACCGCTCAAATAGGTAGTTATCTGGAAATGAAAATGCATCTATAGTCGAGGCCTCAATATCATCTCCCGACGTATGTTTAACTAATGAAGTAACACGGCTTCTTCATCAACCGGATCGTTGACAAAAGGAAATGCCATGTTCGGAACAAAAACATTTTATAGTCTGCCTAACACGGTTAATAAACCAACCCTGTTTTTTTTTTTTATTCATGCAGATAGCAAACTGCGCTAAAATGCGCCTGATGCAGACTGAATGAATGAGGAAATGGAAGAGCGCTGTCAGAGGGAGGAGACTGAGAGAAACTCGAGGTTTATTGAAGAAAACCTGCTGTCACTACCTGATGTGAGTCGAGTGCAGACGTGTTTCGCATGCATCACTTTGCGACAGATGCAGATCTGTTAGCCACAGAATAATGACATAGGTACATTACATAGCAGTAATTTATTTAGCATAAGGCATCACATTTTCACGGCATGATCCCTGATGTCAGTTCTAGATTGGAGGCTGAAGTAGCCTACACGAATCTGCTAACGAGAGACTTCTGTAATGTCAATATAATGAAACTGGACCTACATAACGAAGTTCGTTCACCGCTGCCTACAAGTTAGCAATCAAACACAACAAAGGCCGTCACTTGAATGGTGTTTTGTGCTAACGTTACCAATCAAACAATCATAGATAGCTATAACGTTTTTGAAATGATTTCCATCTTCTGTTATTGTTTGTAATGAGAAAAGTTTAATATTTTATGGATTTCACAATGCAGCCGGATCCGGATCCCTTGGTGTTATGCCGTAAACCATTTAAATCTGAGCATGCGCAACTCACATCTGCACTCGACTCACATCTGGTAGTGACACCTGCTCCCGACCAGGTTAGGTACACAGGCTCAGTTACCATAGTAACCGACTCTGAGGTTAAGTTACCTCTCTTTCGGAAACAGAAAACCCAGAGTTTCCCTCGTCTCAGGGTTAACAAACTCAGAGTTTTCACTAAACCTGCTTTCTGAAACGGACCTCTGGTGAACAAAAGATGCAGGGATTTAAAAACAGAGGAAACTCTGGCTAAGTTTCCATCCACTTGTCAATCGAATTATCTGAAGTTCAGTAAAATAAAACTCATGCGAATAAAGCTGGTGAAAGTGTGTTTCCATCCAACGGCTTTAAAGCGAATAAAAACCTGTGTGTAATGACGTCACATGCTGTTTTGCGGTCAAATGGGTATATTGAATTGATTTGAGACATTCATTTTCGCGACACTGAAGCCATGGCGTATTTGCTTCCTTTATTGTCCCTTACACTATCACTTCAAATAAAAAGACCTGAACCAAAAATATTAAAGTGTCATAGTTTATTTTTTCACAAA
This sequence comes from Sander vitreus, assembly GCF_031162955.1. Classification (NCBI taxonomy): domain Eukaryota; kingdom Metazoa; phylum Chordata; class Actinopteri; order Perciformes; family Percidae; genus Sander; species Sander vitreus. Next base: position 8,855,136 of record NC_135857.1, read on the forward strand.
ACACCAAACATGAAACGTGTAGAGTTCTGGGATTTAGAATAGTGTGTAACAGCATTACAGCATACAAATCCATCTAAAATCTGGGTGTGTATACTAAAAACCATTCAAATAGTAGTTTTTTTTCTTCTTTTTCTTTAAACATAAGTTTGTCCGTCACCTAAATGATACACAAGGAAACGTTTTAAATGCCATGATCACTGGAGAGGACAGTTACAGGAGAGGGTACATAGACAACATGGGTACAATTCCACCGATTATTGCTCGATTTCTCAGTTTCCTTTGCATTCAAACTGCACCAGCTGTTTGTTTTTTTTGCCGCTCTGCAAAAAGAACAGTGGTAACCTTGAGAACAAGAGTGATTTAATATTCATTAAAGAGCTCTACTACGGACAGCAAATCTATTAACTTAAGGCACCAAACCCAGAGGTATGAAGGACAATATTTTTGAAAGCAAAATCTCTCTTCCTCAGTTGTGCAGAAAGAAATGACACACGTCATATCAAAACTATTTGTATGAATACAGTAAAAGGTTTTAGTCTCAATCGTCACCCACTCCCACATTTAGTCAGCAAATTGCAAGTGGTTCCACCCTGTGGATGCAGTTATTTATCGTACAGGTCGAGTGGGTAGTGCTCTTTGTACTGCTGCACGTGCCTCCACATGGATTCTCTCTGCTTGTTCAGACCGGGCGTCATCTCCTGGTACACGTCGGTAAACATCAGTTCTACGTTGGGCTTCAGGCGTTTCTCGGCCCTCTCGAATGCCTCCATCACCGTCTTGCGCGACTGCTTCCGCCAGCTCCTCTCGTCGTCCTCGCTCCACCAGCCGCGGGTGGTCATGTAGTGTCTCAGCCGGGAGATGGGATGGTCCTGCTTGTCCCAGTAGTTCACCTCGTCCACCGAGCGGTATGCCGAGCTGTCGTCACTGGTGCTGTGGTGTCCGATTCTGAGGAATACAAATAATGATCTTTTCAACTTCTATCGACTACCCATACTACATCATTTTAGGGGTGAGTACATTTTAAACAATTCTTCAAAAACAAAATCTCATCGTCATCGTGTTGTTACAAATTGCAACCCATTCAAATCCTGCCACCTCATCCTCTTTATTAAGTAATAATAAACATCAACTCCTAATTTTAAAACATGAATACTATTAAAATCAAAATTTCCACAAAGTTAAGGAAACATGCTAAGTTGAAATACTATCTTCTCTGACAACAACAGACCGGCCAGCCTGTACGCATTTTGCGTAGTAGAAACGCATTTTGACATCAAAATATGGTGATACGATTTGTCACTTTAAACTACGCAAAAATCAGGTGACTGCTTCGAGTTCACTCGCTGACGGTTGACGTGCAGTAGCCGTCTCAGTTTTGGATTTCGTTACAAAAGGTCTTGTATTTTTTTTGCCTTTCCTAGGATTAAGTTCATACCGCAACAAAATGAACTGTTACTAATGTAGGCTAATTAAAAACTGACTGAAGGCCGTAGCTGGACGCACCGGAGGACCGAGACACAAAGTAAACACGCCTCTCTGACCGGTACCGGGGGGTTAACGGTTCAACTGAGCGGAGGATGTGCAGAACATGTCGGGTGTCGGAACCTGGCTGGCCGCTCAGCACCTTCAGACAAAGCTCAAGCTAAGAGGCTAATGGCTTATTATCTGAAAAGATTGGATCTGTGAGCGCATTAATCTGCTCGGTGTGCGTCTTATAACAAAGAGAGCGAGCAGCCGCCGGACTCTAACATCTGTTGATCCGTGCAGGACTTCACTGTGAGCGGACGATGTGACCGGCACGTAAGGTTAAAGGTTATCTGCTACTGTAGCAGGTATTCATGCACGACTGTTGTTGGTGATTTCCAAGACTTACCGGGGACCATCACCTTATCGTGGTGGAGAGGTTTGTGTGTCCCTATGAACCTGAGGGCTGTGTTGTCTGGAGCTTTGTGCTCCTGGTAGGGTCTCCCAAGGCAAAGTGGTCTCAAGTGAGGGGCCAGACAAAGAATGGTTCAAAAACCCTATGAGTGACCGAGGTAGAGATGGAGTGACCCTGCCCGGAGGAAGCCCGGGGCCCCCTTCTGGAGCCAGGCCCAGATGGAGGGCTCGTCAGCGAGCGTCTGGTGGCCGGGTTTGCCACGGAGCCCGGTCGGGCACAGCCCGAAAAAGCTACGTGGCACCTATCTCTCCATCCCATGGGCCCACCACCTGTGGGAGGAACCGCTGGGGTCGGGTGCGCTGCCATACGGGTGGCAGTGAAGGTCAGGGGCCTCGACGGACCAGACCTGGACAGCAGACGCTGGCTCTGGGGACGTGGAATGTCACCTCTCTGTGGGGGAAGGAGCCGGAACTTGTGCGGGAGGTGGAGCGCTACCGGTTAGCTCTGGTGGGGCTTACCTCTACGCACAGTCTCGGTTCTGGAACCATACTCCTGGATAGGGGTTGGACTCTTTTCTTCTCCGGAGTTGCACAGGGTGTGAGGCGCCGGGCGGGTGTGGGGATACTCAGCAAGCCCCCGGCTGAGCGCCGCTACGTTGGAGTTTAACCCGGTGGACGAGTGTCGCCTCCCTACGCCTGCGGGTTGTGGGGAGGAAAACTCTGACTGTTGTTTGTGCATATGCACCAAACAAGAGTTCAGAGTATTCGGCCTTCTTGGAGACCTTGAGTGGAGTCCTGCATGGGGCTCCAGTCGGGGACTCCATAGTTCTGCTGGGGGACTTCAACGCGCACGTGGGCAATGATGGAGACACATGGAGAGGCGTGATTGGGAGGAACGGCCTCCCTGATCTAAACCAGAGTGGTTGTTTGTTGTTGGACTTCTGTGCTAGTCATGGACTGTCTATAACGAACACCATGTTCGAACATAGGGATGCTCATAAGTGTACTTGGTACCAGAGCACCTTAGGCCAAAGGTCAATGATCGATTTTATAATCGTTTCATCTGATCTGAGGCCGTATGTTTTGGACACTCGGGTGAAGAGAGGGGCGGAGCTGTCAACCGATCACCATCTGGTGGTGAGTTGGGTCAAGGGGGTGGGGGGAAGACTCTGGACAGACCTGGTAAGCCCAAACGGGTAGTGCGCGTAAATTGGGAACGTCTGGAGGAGGCCCCTGTCCGACAGACTTTCAACTCACACCTCCGGCGGAGCTTTTCGTGCATCCCTGTGGAGGCTGGGGGGCATTGAACCCGAGTGGACAATGTTCAAAGTTTCCATTGCTGAAGCTGCGGTGAGGAGCTGTGGTCTTAGGTGCCTCAAGGGGCGGTAACCCACGAACACCGTGGTGGACACCGGTGGTCAGGGAAGCCGTCCGACTGAAGGAGGAGTCTTTCCGGGATATGTTATCCCAGAGGACTCCGGAGGCAGTTGCAAAGTGCACCGAAGGGCTGCAGCCTCTACCGTGAAAGAGGCAAAGCAGCGGGTGTGGGAGAAGTTCGGAGAAGACATGGAGAAGGACTTTCGGTCGGCACCAAGGTGCTTCTGGAAAACCGTTCGCCACCTCAGGAGGGGGGAAGCGGAGAACCATCCAAGCTGTGTACAGTAAGGATGGGACGCTGTTGACCTCAACTGAGGAGGTAATAGAGCGGTGGAAGGAGCACTTTGAGGAACTCCTAAATCCGACTAATACGCCCTCTATGGTAGAGGCAGAGCTGGAGGATGAGGGGGGATTGGCATCAATTTCCCTGGTGGAGGTTGCTGAGGTAGTTAAACAACTCCACAGTGGCAAAGCCCCAGGAATTGATGAGATCCGTCCAGAAATGCTTAAAGCTCTGGGTGTGGAGGGGTTGTCTTGGTTGACACGCCTCTTCAACATTGCGTGGAAGTCTGGGACGGTGCCTAAGGAGTGGCAGACCGGGGTGGTGGTTCCCCTTTTTAAAAAAGGGGGGACCAGAGGGTGTGTGCCAATTACAGGGGTATCACACTTCTCAGCCTCCCCGGTAAAGTCTACTCCAAGGTGCTGGAAAGGAGGGTTCGGTCGATAGTCGAATCTCAGGTTGAAGAGGAACAATGCGGATTCCGTCCCTGGTCGTGGGAACAACGGACCAGATCTTTACTCTCGCAAGGATCCTGGAGGGAGCCTGGGAGTATGCCCAACCAGTCTACATGTGTTTTGTGGATCTGGAGAAGGCGTATGACCGGGTGCCCCGGGAGATACTGTGGGAGGTGCTGCGGGAGTACGGGGTGAGGGGGGTCCCTTCTCAGGGCCATCCAATCTCTGTACGACCAAAGCGAGAGCTGTGTCCGGGTTCTCGGCAGTAAGTCGGACTCGTTTCAGGTGAGAGTTGGCCTCCGCCAGGGCTGCGCTTTGTCACCAATCCTGTTTGTAGTATTTATGGACAGGATATCGAGGCGTAGTCGGGGTGGAGAGGGGTTGCAGTTCGGTGGGCTGGGGATCTCATCGCTGCTTTTTGCAGATGATGTGGTCCTGATGGCATCATCGGCCTGTGACCTTCAGCACTCACTGGATCGGTTCGCAGCCGAGTGTGAAGCGGCTGGGATGAGGATCAGCACCTCTAAATCGGAGGCCATGGTTCTCAGCAGGAAACCGATGGAGTGCCTTCTCCAGGTAGGGAATGAGTCCTTACCCCAAGTGAAGGAGTTCAAGTACCTTGGGGTCTTGTTCGCGAGTGAGGGGACAATGGAGCGGGAGATTGGTCGGAGAATCGGCACAGCAGGTGCGGTATTACATTCAATTTATCGCACCGTTAGACGAAAAGAGAGCTGAGCCAGAAGGCAAAGCTCTCAATCTACCGGTCAGTTTTTTGTTCCTACCCTCACCTATGGTCATGAAGGCTGGGTCATGACCGAAAGAACAAGATCCAGGGTACAAGCGGCCGAAATGGGTTTCCTCAGGAGGGTAGCTGGCGTCTCCCTTAGAGATAGGGTGAGAAGCTCAGTTATCTGTGAGGAGCTCGGAGTAGAGCCGCTGCTCCTTTGCGTCGAAAGGAGCCAGTTGAGGTGGTTCGGGCATCTGGTAAGGATGCCCCCTGGGCGCCTCCCTAGGGAGGTGTTCCAGGCACGTCCAGCTGGGAGGAGGCCTCGGGGGAGACCCAGGACTAGGTGCAGGGATTATATCTCTAACCTGGCCTGGGAACGCCTCGGGATCCCCCAGTCGGAGCTGGTTAATGTGGCTCGGGAAAGGGAAGTTTGGGGTCCCCTGCTGGAGCTGCTACCCCTGCGACCCGACCCCGGATAAGCGGATTAAGATGGATGGATGGATAAGTAACCTGGGCTATGACTAATGACTACGTCCTAGGACCATGTGAAGTGATTGGTAAGCATGTGAACTAAATGACACACTATACTGATGCCCAACAATCCCAAATGACATCAGAGACAGCGGTAATGGCACTTTTTTTTTTTCCGCGTGTGTGCCGCCGTGTTCATGAAACAGAACTTCGACAATAAATCAGGAAGTTGCTACTCAAAGAAGTTTTTCAAGGTTGGCAGGTCTGCAACAATGCCAAAGCCAGTATTGTCTCCTTTGAAACATACTATTTAACTTTGGCAAAACAAAGGAGCCTGTTCAGCGGCTGTAGCCGAAAAATGATGACTGCGACCTGGGTACGGACCAGAGATGTTCACAAGTCATTTTTTTGGAAGTCCAAGTCGAGTCTCCAGGATTGCGAGACTAGCAACTAGCTAACACTGACATTGTGGAAAATTGGGTTCAGAGTTCTCAACCTGGCAACCCCCGTGAACTTCGAATCGGGGGGGAGGGGCCGAAAGTATTTTAAATTTGGACTACGGTAACCATTTTAAACACTGGCTGTCAGCATTACATATTGTAGCTTTGATATACATACAAGATATAATGCAGAGAGGGAAATGCAATAGATCAGTTCATGTATTTTAGTATAAATCACAGATCCCTTGACCATCTAATCTCCATCTTCCCAAACATCTCACTTTGCTAAGGGTCCATTCTGAATGAGATGTCCAACCTCTAGCTCACACAGTAGAGTGAGCAGCCCATGTGGTCTGAGTCCTTGGCAGCAGCCCGGGTTAGAATCCGACCCGGGGCCCTTTGCTACATGTCGCCCCCCCTCTCTTTCTCCCCTTTCCTGTCTTCCAGCTATCCTGTCAATTAAGGGCCATAAAAACCCAGAAATCTTAAAAAAAAATAAAAAACACCTTTCTTCAACTGCGTTCTCATCATTAACTAGTATTTAGTCGGTTGTTTTTGTGCTCTCTTCTGGCCACAAAGGGACCATTAATGGGAGGATTTACATGTTTCTTTTTTGTGTGCAAAATCTGATAAATTGCCTCGAGTGGACATCAGTTAGGGCTGAAGACTACAAGTTTGAAAACTGAAGAAATGTGGGTGTGGAGTCAGAAAGGGCAGAGCTCACCAGACCTCAGGCCACACTAGCATAAACACACCTGCATTTCTAACCAAACTGTCTGTAGTCAAAACTAAATATTTGTGTGTGTTAATAATGGCACAGTTAAATACACTGAAAGTTAAATGGTGGTCATTCTGTGCTTTAAAACAACTTTTAATATTGTACATCTGTTTTGTAATTTGTCAATTCTGCATTCACCTCAAACTAAAGAGGTTTGCCAATTTAAACAAATTTAAGTAGCAAAAATCAAACATTTCTAATAACCACAGTACAACGAGCTGTCAGCTTAAAAGTCGTTCTCAGTGAAAATGCAGAACGGTCAAAAATCCGTCAAACAAACTAACCTGTAGGTCATTGCCTCGATGAGGAAGGGCTGGTTCTCAGCCACAGCTCTGCGGCGCGCCTCCTTCGTAGCGTTGTACACGGCAAACACATCGTTACCGTCGACACGGATGGACAGCATGCCGTACCCCGGACCACGAGCAGCTGTTCAATCACAGGAAGAAGGAATCTTGTGTTCATAAGAGCTGCTGAGAATTCCTAATACACGTGTTTAAATACAGCAGAAAAACGCCTCTTACCAATGCCATCTCCCCTGTACTGCTCGTTGGTGGGGGTGGAGATGGCGTAGCCGTTGTTACGACAGAAGAATATCAGCGGGCACTCGAGCGTAGCAGAGAAGTTGAAGCCAGCGTGTGCGTCCCCTTCACTGGCCGCGCCCTCTCCGAAATAACAGATCACAGCCCGGTTCAGGTTTTCTCTCTTGAGGGCATATGCAGCTCCGGCCGCTGAAACAAACACACACACAAATAAAAATATATATTATATACACACACACACACACACACACACACACACTGTATTTACAGGTATATGTATGCACTTAGAGACTGGAGAGCTTTACACAGGTGTACAGCAGCTCACCCTGGGGAATCTGAGTGGCCAGAGGAGAGGAGATGGTGACAAAGTTCAGATCTTTGCTGCCGTAGTGCACGGGCATCTGCCGGCCCTTGCCCAGGTCATCGGCGTTGGCGTAGCACTGAGCCATGAACAGATCCAGAGGGAAACCCCGGTACATCAGCACTCCTGCAGGGCAGCACAGGAATTATAACACTGTTACTCACAAGATAAGAAACCCTGGGCAACTGATGGTTATTATTAACTCAATGGGCCTGCAGGAGGTATATTAGCCAAAAGGCTGGAGGGTAGGAATTAGTAAGGAGGTATATGTAATGGTCTATTTCTAGATGTATTTTTATATGAAAATATATATATATATATATATATATAACCATTAGTTTTTGCTGCTGTACGAAATGTGATCTACAAATAAAGACTGCCTTTCTGAGTTTTCTGAACGACAGAATGCTGACTGATGCAGTTGGACATGGGTGCGTTGCTGACTAAATGAAGCATTGTTTGCCTCAAATGTCACCAGTCACATGATTGTTGTGCACCAAAGCGATCACTGGCACACCTCTTTAGATAAAACTGCCTAACAAGCTTGGAGCAAAGCTTCCCTACAAAAAATAGTTGTAAAAATAAAATTTAAGGTAAGTCACTTGCTTTGATCACTATCATAACTTAAAAAGTAACCCCATTTCTAAAAGGGAATTATTTCAGGAAAAGCCACAGCATGCCATACATTTCTGAAAGAGTGTGTGTGTGTGTGTGTGTGTGTGTGTGTGTGTGTGTGTGTGTGTGTGTGTGTAATGGGAGGGGTTAGGATTTTGATTGCATAGCTTTGTTGGGAGGGGGTAAGGGGCTGGTTTTAGGATGTTTCAGAATGTTTAATTGTGCATTGTCCCTGTTTAAATTACATTACATGCTGTCTGAGTCTTACCAGCTTCTCTGTATTGACCGAAGACTATGTCGTTTGGGTCAAGAGCAGCAGCACTACCAATATGTGTCCCCTCCTCACCATAGTTGGTCATGTAGAAGGAGATGCGACCCTGTAACAGGGGAAAAAAATGACTTTTCAACATTGTTCAGCTGTGTCATTGTTACCTGGAAATGCAAGAGGAAACACTAACCTGTCTCTGGGACTCATAAAGAATGCGGTCCATGGTGTTCAGCAGAGTCATCTTCTGGTAAAAGTTCAAAACTGTCTCTTTGGAGAGCTGAGCAGGGAAGAAACATACAAAACCACCAACACATTAACTGAGTGGAGGTCACAGTGCCTCTTTCAATAACCAGGGAGGTAGGCAGGCGGACTCTACCTGAGGGTCTTGAGAGGGGTTGATGATGTTTCCCTGTCTGTCCATCACCCGATAAACTGGGATCCCAGAGATGACGTTGGGCTGGATGAAATCAAGCTGATCCACAAAGTCGGCTGAGGCTCCGGGGAACTGGGGCTTTTCCAGTGTTGAGTCAAAGGGCTGCTGCTGCTGCACAGCCTGGAAGATTCACGCTAAGCATTATGTTTTTTTAAAAACATCCGTGTGGGGGGGGCGCCCTGGTAGGTCACCTGGTAGAGCGTGCGCCCCATGTACAAAGGCTCAGTCCTTAGCACAGCGGTCCACGGTTTGATTCCGACCTGCAAGTCTTTCCCCTCTCTCTCCCTTTCCTGTCTACAACTGTCCTATCAATTAAAGGCCAAAACGGCCAAAAAATATTCTTAAAAAACATCCGTGTGACAAAGCAAAGCCCTCTCTAAAATAGACACCACACAAAGGGGATTCAGCTTCCTCTTAATGTCATATTACAAAAGGTGATTTTACTGGAATACGGCCCCATTTCCTGTTTGAAAAACTTCCTGCAATAGGTGTAAATCACAGATTGTGTTTATTGGGATTTATGATGTTTCAGCATTAAACAGGGGCTTTCATGGGATGTTATCTTAATGCCTCAGCAATACTGTTTGGTTTATGAAGCTGTACCCTGGCGCGGCCACATTTCTTGTATTTTTCTTTTAGCTCCAGTAGATTCATATGCAACACTCTTAATGACAGGGCAATTTTAGTATTCATGTTGGAATTCATATTTCTATATAGTGTAGGAGTACACAGGTTTGATTTAAATATTAAAATATAGTTTGACTCAAAATGTATTTATTATGCAAACCAGATAGCCGGAAAGTGCAGATATCCTGAATGATCACTAGAGGGAGACAAAGTAGTCAGTGAAAGGATCAATACTTAATACAGTGTTAAAATCATAGACTGTAAATACCCTTTACCCTTTGAATTTACAACTAAAAAATCTGCATTCAAATTACAAAAGTATTAGCATCAAAATATACTGTAATAATAAAGTACCGGAAGTAAAAGTATTTATTATGCAGAATGGTCCATTTCAGATTAATATCATATTACTGGATTATAATAAGTGATGCATTAACTGCTTCAATTTAATGTTGTAGCTGATAAAAGTGGGGCTTATTTTAACTACTGTATACACTGCCGGGTATCTTAATTCATAATAATATTCATCATTTATTACATCAATTTACATTTAGCGTTAATAATCTAAATCTTCAAACTATTAACTAAAGATATTAAATAAATGTAGTGGAGTAAAAACTACCACATTTGCCTCTGAAATGTAGAGGAGTAGAAGTACAACGTAGCATAAAATGGAAATACTTGAGTAAAATACAAGTAACATTAGCCTAAGTACTGTACTTGAGTAAATGTACTCGGTTACTTCCCACCACTGCTTATTACACCGTGACACTACAGTTATGACTGAACATACTGTCGTAGGAATATACAAGTAGCCTATTGATAGTGAAGTAAAACATGTTATCGTTATATTTGTAAACGATTTGCCATCATTATTTACACAATAAAAATATTAACTTTAGTGACACACATCTGGCATAGACAGCATATTGACAGAACACAACAAATAACACCAGAATATGCAATATATTTCATGGGAGTCGACAACAAAACTTAACGTGACTTTTGTTTAAGTAAAAAAGATATTTCGACTTTATTTATTTTTATTATTTATTTTTGTTGATATTTCGACTTTAACTTGAAGACGGAAGTTTTATCCTACGCCCCTTTGCTCGACCAATGGCAATACAACTAAGCTAAAGCTTTAGCCAGCTAGCTAGCTATTAGCTAACGTTACCTAGCTAAGCCTCAGTCACAACGTCCAACACAAGGTGCACTTACTAGTGCACCTTGAATTAAAAATTACTCATATATATTCACAAACATTGGGGCACCTACAATTTGACTTCATATACTGCGTTGGAGAATCGGTATATAATTAACGTAACTTAATTCTGCAAGGTTATCAACCAGCGTTAGCGTTAAGCTAGCTAGCTGGCTGGCTCACAACCCATCGCGACAACTGGAGAAGTCAAGCAACGCGTTCTTGTGAATCCTTGATGGGTCCTCAAAACCAACCAGCTCTAATCATAACCTAAACATAACAAGTTTAAACTTCATACCTACAGTTAACGTTAACTATTTTGTGGCTGAATACTTAACTTGACATCGTTAGTTTTGATATTAGGCCATAGTCAGACCACTTTTTCCAACAACCCTGTGGATGCTAAAGCGACCTTTCGTGTTACTAACACTAGCTACCTTATCTCTAACAGAACAATACAACAATGTTTCACTTTTTTATAAACTTACACCGACTCTGAAGGCTCTGTGTTGAAGCAGCCTCGATACCTTCAGTCCTGCCGTCTGACGAACAACATGGAAACATACTCCATACATTTTGTTCATACTCCTCACAGCCGCCATCAGGGCCGTCCACGGCTGATAGCTTGTCAGTAGTGTTAAAACTCCTCTGTAAATATGTAAGAATTATATGACAAAACTAGCTAGCTAACAATAACCCTTGGAGCGCTTTTCAGTCTTCAGCACTGATATTCACGCATCCACAATCACACTTGTCAGGCAGGTTGAATAGCTACAAACGGCAGTGTCGGGTCAACCACAATCATGATGACATCCGGTCCGCCTTCAAATTAAGAGTCAAAGTGACCAAAAGTACAAACAAACCTTTATTTAGCAAGGGGACCGCCGACTGTTGTAGAAAAAGTACTGAGACCTTTAACTTAAATAAAAGCTCTCTGTTACAAGTAAAAGTCATGCATTATTAAGATCTAAATCTGAAAGTAACTAAAGTTAGCAAATTGGAGTTAAAGAGTATTAGGCCTACGTTACATTCCACTTCTATATGTTTTAAATAGCTGTTTGATAAATATAAATATTTGATTAACGTTTTTTAATTATAACTGTTACCATTTAAAAGCAATGTACTAACCATTTCAATATGAAATAGCCATCCAAATAAAGGCTTTTTAACTTGAAGAAGAGTGCCTTGGACTTGTCTTATATACACACACACACACACACACACACACACACACACACAGAAATACACATGCACACAGAGATACACACACACACACACATACACAGAGACACACACACACAGACACACATTCTAACACATAGTCTCACACACACACACACACACACACACACACACACACACACAAACACACATAGACACACATTCTCACACATACAGACACACACACACACAGAGACACACACACAGACACCCCCTCTTATCTCTGCTTGTTTCCTCTCCTGTCTGAATAATGTGTGTATGTAAGTCCCGTCAGCCTCCTTGGTTTTAGACTTGTGTAAAGGACATTGATTGCTGGATAGAGAGCTGATGCTGCAAAGTTTCCTCTGATGATGAGATAAAGAAGTCATGTTTGATAAAAAAAAAAGAAACGAAAAAGAGCAGCAGCTGCTGATGGTTGGCATGGCGATCTGACGGCCTTGAAGGAGCTGATGGGATAGCATTTCACTGGAACTGTACTTCTACCATTTCATGTGACAAATTAAATTGATAGGCCCATTTATAGTTTTCCCATGATGTCACGGCACTATGGGAGCGCCCAACTGGAGGGCAAACAGAAGCAACGAGTCAGCTCAGCTTTTACCACACGGTAGCCAAAATATCAGATAGTTGTTGTTCAATTAGGTTCACAAACGGAAGAGAGACAAGCCCGGTCTGTTTCTCTACAGAATCCCGCGTCAAAAGGAAAACCCAGACATGAGGATATTGTGGATGTGTGCAAATTATGCGCGCCATACTAGTGGACTACACTGACACTGAAACTAACCACACATGCAACCAACGACTGCAGTCGAGCTAACGTTAGCCGTATAGGAGTTGGGGTGTGACCTGGTGAATAAGTGCAGCATTATGATTGGCTGTGTTTGGAGAAGGAAAGCACGTCACTTATTGTTAGATTTTTGTGTCTTAGGTAGAGAATTGTTATTTGATAATTGATAAAAAAAAGTGAAAGTCTGACAAATAACTCACGGTTTTGGAGATTGGGTGTGTAGTTTGAGTGAGAGGTTTCAAAAGTCATGTTAGGCCTAGATGTAAAGATTTAGTATGTAAACAGTTGTAAAAAACTGTAATATGCAACCCCACTGTATACTACTGACTTACTGTTTACTTCTACTTCAGAGGAAAACATTGTACTACTGCATTTACCATGTAGCCTAACTGCATGTTACTGGTTACACATTTTACTCTCAAAACATCACAATTTAAATGTAGAGTAATCACCAGGGACATACTGGGACAAAAGTTCAGACACAGACACAGACACACACACACACACACACACACACACACACACACACACACACACACACAGCTAAAGGGGCTTAAATGCAAAACACATTGACAGTCTTTATTCTTAGTTTGAAGGCAAAGCAGATCTTTTCCGGTATAATCATACTTGACCAACTAGTTTTAGCTCTATTATAGTATATATATATATAAAATTTTCAACACACTATCTCTCTAAAACCGCTCCTTTTCCTGGAATGAATCATCATTAGCTTGATAACCCCTGCCTCCTGTTCCTGCTCTCAAACACAGCGAGCACCACTCTGTCCATGTATTTCCTTGTTCCCTCCCCTTCAGATCTACAGTTTGAAGAGGGGCGTAACCAGCTTGTGGAGCTGGCAGGCCCCATTCACTGCTGAAACACATGCTGATTATATCAGAGGTCAAACTAGTTTCAATTCTCAGGAAGTCAATCTCAGACGAACGAGAAGTGTGTCATTGAGAGGTGAAATGGCGCAGAAAGGAGTTCAGCTGAACCGGGAAACTTTCTCTTGTTCCATCTGTCTGGATCTACTGAAGGATCCGGTGACTATTCCCTGTGGACACAGCTACTGCATTAACTGTATTCAAGAGTTCTGGGATGGAGAGGATCGCAAGTACATCCACAGCTGCCCTCATTGCAGGCAAACCTTTAGAGAGAGGCCTGTCCTGCTGAAAAACACCATGTTGGCAGATTTAGTGGAGAAACTGAAGAAGACTGGATTCCAAGCTGCTCCTGCCGATCACTGCTCTGCTGGACCTAGAGATGTGGCCTGTGATGTCTGCACTGGGAGAAAACGGAGAGCCCTCAAGTCCTGTCTGGTGTGTCTGGTCTCTTTCTGCGAGGAACACCTTCAGCCTCATTACGAATCCCCTGCGTTTGAAAAACACAAGCTGGTGGAGCCGTCCAAGAAGCTCCAGGAGAACATCTGCTCTCGTCATGATGAGGTGATGAAGATTTTCTGCCGTACTGATCAGCAGTGTATCTGTTCTCTCTGCTTAATGGATGAACATAAAGGCCACGACACAGTCTCAGCTGCGGCAGAAAGGACTGAGAGGCAGAACAAGCTCGAGGGGAGTCGACTGAACATCCAGCAGAGAATCCAGGACAGAGAGAAAGATGTGAAGCTGCTTCAACAGCAGTCGGAGGCCATCAATCACTCTGCTGATAAAGCAGTGGAGGACAGCGAGGAGATCTTCACTGAGCTGATCCGTCTCATGGAGAAAAGACGCTCTGATGTGAAGCAGCAGGTCAGATCCAGGCAGCAAAGTGAAGTGAGTCGAGTCAAAGAGCTTCAGGAGAAGCTGGAGCAGGAGATCACAGAACTGAAGAGGAAAGACGCCGAGCTGAAGAAGCTTTCGCACACAGAGGATCACAACCAGTTTCTACACAACTATCCCTCACTGTCACCACTCAGCCAATCTACATCCAGCATCCATATCCGTCCTCGGCGCTACTTTATGGACGTGACAGCGGCTGTGTTAGAAGTCCGAGATAAACTACAGCACGTTTTAAATGAGAAATGGACAAACATCTCACTGACAGGGACTGAAGTGCATGTTGTAACCACAAATCCACAACCAGAGCCCAAGACCAGAGCTGAATTCTTAAAATATTCACGTGACATCACACTGGATCCAAACACAGCAAACCCACAGCTGTTATTATCTGAGGGCAACAGAAAAGCAACAGTAATGAGAGAACAGCAGCCTTATTCTAGTCACCCAGACAGATTCACTGGATGCCATCAGGTCCTGAGTAGAGAGAGTCTGACTGGACGTTGTTACTGGGAGTGGGAGTGGAAAGGGAGAGGAATTGACGTAGCGGTCGCATACAAGAACATCAGCAGAGACGGGAGGCCGAATGAATGTGGATTTGGATTCAATGACAAATCTTGGTCGCTAGAGTGTCAGAGTAACACTTTTATCTTTCGCTACAACAAAGTCCACACTCGCGTCTCAGGTCCGGAGTCTTCCAGAATAGGAGTGTACCTGGATCACAGTGCAGGTGTTCTGTCCTTTTACAGCTTCTCTGAAACCATGACTCTCCTCCACAGAGTCCAGACCACATTCACTCAGCCGCTCTATGCTGGACTTGGGCCTTATCCTGTTGGAGCCACTGCTGAGTTGTGCCAACTCAAATAGAGGGTTAAACGCTGTGTTCTTACCCTTGTGTTGTCTTCCTTCGACCATGCAACTTAGTTTTTCTAGGTCAAAATTTAAAATGAAAAGTTTTTTTTCCAACGTTTTGGTCGTCTTTTTCGACACTTTTGTAGCTTTTCCCGATGTTTCTGTCACTTCTTTTCAACATTTTTCTCGACTTCTTCTGTGCCTTTTTAAAGTTTGCATGGATTTTTTTCCCCCAAGTTTTTTTTAGCTTTTTCCGACATTTCTGTCACTTTTTTTTCAACATTTTTGTCACTTTTTTCAATGTTCTTTTATCATTTTTTTTTTTCAAATGCTATGAAATTGAATAAAACACACAAATTCAATGAAAGTAGTGAACTGATCATTTATTTGACTTACTATTTGGTTGAAAGAAACCCAAATTTCTGATAGGCCCATATTTTTGAAAATAGGTCAAATTTGACCCGAGGACAACAGGAAGGGTTAACTCTTCAACTAATTTAGTCTCCATGTTTGCTGCTGAGAGCTGATTGTTGTGGCGTGTCTTCACTGCACAGAGATCAGCTGTCAATAAAACATTCTTGGTGTGTTATTTGGACATCTTGTCATTAGTTGTGTGAATGTTTGAGTTTATTTTAGGCGGCGCTCCTTCCTGTGTCTGTTTAGCCATGGAGACTATCACTGCTCGTAATGAAGGTTGTTGTCTCTTCGACTGCACGAGTCTGAAGAGAGAAAGACCTCCTTTATCGTAGATATTTTGTTCTCACCATCTTTTTAATTTAAAAAAAAAAATAAATCTATAAAATATTTGCATTTATTTGTGTATCAGGATTACTATGATAATAATCAACAATGAGCTCATTTATTATTCTCTTTTTCGAATCTGTACAAGAAGTCATTGAACAGACTTTACTGACAGGATGTGTGAACAAACTGACGGTTAACATGAACACAGAATTTTATTCCTGTCTTCATTCCAGGGTATTGTACACAAAGCTGACGGAGAAAATGTGAAACTGACATGAGAGTATAACTGAGGCACTTTTCCTCCTGAAACACCACAAAGTACAGTCTTCATGTTTAGAGTCAGTCTCTGTCCTTTCTACTTCTGATCTTATAAGATTGAAATTGGAAATACTCAATATAATAATAAAGTAATAATAACAAATACCTCAAAGGTGTGTTCCTCAATTATTTCACAGTTTACTATAAAAAAAAGAAATAAAAATATTTGATTGCACTGATTGCAGCACAAATATATTACTACTACCTGAGAACGACAGTGCTAAACCAGGGTTTGAAACGAGTGCTAGAATATCCTACTCAACTAGAAGTTTGCTTGGCTGACATATTATAAAATAGTAGTATGATTTATTGGGGTGAAAACTACTGAATGACTACTGCATGAAGAGTATGACAGGTTACATATATTAGGGTCATCTTGAGGTTCAAAGAGAACAAAGTCAAATTTAAGCTGCAAGCAGCGATCAATGGGTCCTCGCTAGGTTTGGGCATCGTTTGGATTTCTGGAGAATTCTGATTCCAATTCCGATTCTTCCTTTCGATTCCAGTTCTTTGAAGGGTGGAGTTGAAACGGGTCACATGCCTATTTTCACAAATAAGAGGAACGTTTTATTTTGATTCAATGGTGGTTTGCAGTGTCACCGGGCTTTTTCAACGTAAAATAATGCCACACAAGAGCTCCGCTTACTGTGTGCTCCACGGCAGCAACACAAGAAGCACCTGGTCGCTTCGGAAACCAAAACTTGCGCATATTAAATTGGGAAGCAATGATCGGATTTGAAACCAAATCCTCTAAACGATTCCAACAAAAAACGATTCTACTGGAATCGAAATTTGAAATGATTCCAAGTAGGACTCGGTTCTTGATGCCCAATCGTAGTCCTCGCCCCTCCCAGAAATGGGATTTACTTCAAATTGTGCACACGGCCTCAGAGGAGCACTGGAAACAACTGTGCCGAGTTTCCTCTAATTCAGAATAACTGTTGGCAAGATACGCAACACTCCCAGTTTTGACCGCCACCTATATGAAGTTGGTCCGCATTTTTTTAACTATCAAAATTCTTTCGATAAGTTTTTTGTCATGAGAGTCTACCGTAACTCCTCGTGTAGCAGCAGCACTGCACTCCACTCTGCCATTCCTGCCTTTCCAAAAAGAAGAATGCTTCATTAAAAGTATATTTCTATCAAAGTAGAAATATTGATGTTACTTCGCAACTAACTTTTACTTTACTTTGTACTTTCAAGTTACACAAAAAGCCAGAACACTCCACCTTTTGTAAAGCATCTTTATATTCAGTAACAGTCTATGATGGTATCATTGTAAAAAATAGTTATTTTTGCTTGTATCGCCAAATCTAAAACATATTTATACATATTTACATTATACTCCTTACTACTCCTTGTTGATATGAGGTAAATTAGACATAACATTAAGCTAGCAGCACAGTGAATTATGTACTTGAACACATAGGTCATGAATAAAAAGATTTTAGTATTGCTAAATCTTATTGGTTTTAATCAATTTTTCTGTAGAAAAATCTGCATATCCGCCTGTTCTGGTAGAATGTGTGACCCGTCTGGGCTGATTGTGTCCCCTGCTGTGGAACACACTCTCTCACGAGAAGCAGACGATGCTTGGATACACAGGTATGAGTTGGAGAGCTGAGACAGGAGAGGCAGCGAGTCCCGTCTCTTCCACCACCAGGCCAGAGCGTCCTCTGATGTGGGCACAGCAGGCAGGTTTCTGTACAGCTGGATTTCTCTCTGGACTCGTTCAGGCATTGGGGTCTTTTCTGCTGCTGTAACGCTCTTCAGAGCCCTGTCCTCCTCTTCAAAAAGCTCCTCCAGGCCGGTTAGCCTCGGCCTTTTGGGACACAGAGTCTGGCAAATGGAAATGAAGCAAAAAGAAACTGTTTGGCAAGACGTCTTGGATTAAATATGACAATTGTTTGTGTCATGTTGTCGTCATTACCTCATCTGAAGACAAATTTGGCTCAAATTCATCATCAGCATCACTGTCCAGCAAAAGTCCAAGTTCCCCATGATTTGACATCTGAAGAAGAAGAAGAAGAAGAAGAAATGCCTGTTGGTACAGTTGCAGTTACCCACATTGCACCCAGGCCTGAAATAAAACACATGCACAGGACCTATACATGCACTAACAGAGAGATGTCAGAGTGAGGGGGCTGCCCATGGATGAGCGCCCCGAGCAGTTGCGGGTTCGGTGCCTTGCTCAAGGGCACATTGGCAAGTGCCCAGGAAGTGAACCTCTCCGGCTACCATCCCGTGCTTTGGTCCGTGAGG
>NC_135857.1:8878547-8966047 GCF_031162955.1 Sander vitreus
TGAGGGAAAGCAGAAATGAAAATGCAGAGTATCAATGGCGCTGTACTTGATCACATTAGTGCAGAGATCTTCTTCTTCTGGGGGTGGCAGTAACTCAGTCCATAGGGGGTTGGGAAACGGAGGGTCGCTGGTTCAAGTCCCCGTACGGACCAAAGTACGGAGTGAGGATTGGTAGCTGGAGAGATGCCAATTCTCCATATCCTGTCTTGGGTGCGTTTAACGTTGGCCAAGCCATGCTGAGGAGATGTGACTATTATTATAAACCAGATGTAAGTAACTCAGATTAATGCGTGTTCACGGCTCTCCTCAACAGGAGTTTACTAATGCTGTAATGGAGAAGACATGTTGTGTGTAATTTACAGCCAGTGAGCAACAGCTGATAAGCTTAAAAGGAAGTAAGCATTAAGCTTAATATGTAACAAAGGAAACACGGCCACTGTAAACAGAGAGAAAAAAAGGAAGACAATAGTGGACTGACTGAAGGCGTAAGTATCATGAAAATAAATTACAACCACTAATCCGCAAATCTCTTATCTTTCTCATATGGGCTATAATATATACATTACATTTCCTGAGTAACACATTAACTTGCTTCTCACTTTTAAGGCAAAGTGTAAAACTGTTAATTTGTGCAAATGACAAGTAACCCCTTGAATGGTTTCGGTTAAGAGCAGTGGCTCGTAAATGTAAACAGGTGCTGTGCACTTCATGCCGCTGTGAAGAGAAATTCATGTGGATTTTGAAAATATTTAAAGAAACTTTAAGGTGTTTAATTGACAACGGAGTTTGGTGTGGCGTGTTATTAATCAAGCCTGGCTGTTAGCCTGGTCTGGAGCAGACTAGCTGCACAGAATACATCTCCATGGTAACTTGTGTGCCCCTGCTTTCATGAAACAGAGTCACGGCTGAATTCAGCCAGAACAACTGGAAAACCCCAACTTAATCCACTATTTAGGTTCGGTGAAATAGCATAATAAAGACCTACCTAAACCATGGCGACTCCACCGTGGACAACGGAAGTAGTTCTTTCACAAGATACCTGGTCACGGACCTGTGACACTCCTCCGTTCTTTGTTTGCTCAGCCTCTTTCTCTCAGCCAGGGAGGAGGAGGTTGCGCCTGCAGACACTGCAGCGTCTTTAAGGTTACCGTCTAAGGTGGCTACATAGGCAGAACTTGCTGTATAAAGAAAAGATACAAAAAAGGACAAAAAAGATGAGCCACCTGCATCAACCTTACATTGCTACTTTGCTTTATTTCCTGTAGGACTGCAACTGATGATTACGTATAAAAACGTTAGAAAGTTATTTAAAATACGCATGCCAAAACCCCAGCGGACATCTTCAATTAGCTTTTTTTTGTCTAAAACCCAAATTATTCACTTTACTATCATAAGCTGCAGACTATTCTCTCAATGAAGCGTTTAGTCGAAAGACGACCTTCCGGCAAATTTGAGATTTGCTCTGCAAGTCACTCTGGCCAAGAGCCCATTTCCAAATCGAGGCACCAATCACAACCGTTGAGGCGGGCTTTACGCGATAGCGCAGCGACGGCAAGCAGCTTTTTGTTTACATTCAACATGGCGGCCACCAAAGCGCAGCAGCCCGTTGACGCCGCTGTCGCTGCTTTGTCACCCGGCTCGTTGGTCTGATTGGTTGAAGGACTATCCAATTGCGCCCAGAGGCATTTGAGCGGCGTCCGTTGGTGACGCCCCTTTGGAAATGAGCTGTGGATGAAGCTTCCCCAGACCCACTCTCAGTTACAGCTGAGAAGGGTCTGGTGTCAACCAGGCTACAATAAAATGATGTCAGAAAGTAATCATCATCATAAAAAACATCCATCATAACTTGCTGAAGCCCTACATTGCTTGTTTGATCTGACCAACTAAATATTCACTTTACTACCGCGTATGACAAAGAAAAGCAGCAAATCCTCACAATTGGGGAAAATTGTGAAAAATTGGGAATAAAAACTACTTAAAAAATTAAATCGATTAACAAAATACACAAATCTCTTTACTGTTGCAACTAATTAACTGATTAATTGCTTCAGCACTAGTTTCTTGTACTAACTGCCTTCACTCCAGCAGGCCAGGCCTAATGTCAAACTAAACCCATTTGATGAAACAGAACTTTATTGTTCCAAATGGCACAGTTTGACACATTCAGCCTGAAGACCACTGTTTCAGAGCTTCAAAGTAATGCTAAAGGTAATATTATTAACATTGCAGGAATGACATTAAGAGTACAGGTACATTTGTGAACAAAATGTAAAGTCAACTAGATTCACAAGTCTTCGAATCAGATTACACTTACGAGCCAGCAGGCTGCTTGCTATGATCTCCATGCACGCTGAATCCCAGAATTCCTCTGCATTTACTTCTCCAGTTAAGGATTCAGGCAGGCCCTGAATCTCAATCCCTACAAAAACGATTGTGTGAGACCAAACACAAATTCTGCTGTTCACCCATATGATGATAATGGTGGTAGAAAGTAGAAATAATACTATGATGAGGATACCAGAGCATCAAAATTTGGGGTCGACCAGGGCCGATAACGATACAGATTATCAGTAGTTAGTGAAGTAAACTGTAAAAATGATTAGTCAAAATTAACATTTTGCAATGTTACAAACTCTAACACAAGTAGCAATGCCACAGAGTAAAAATACTCGGATACAAGTATATGTATTGCATAAAAAATTGTAGGTAAATGTTAACAAATAAAAAAAAAAATACCAAATATAAGTATAGTAAACATCCATTTCAAAATGATATATAACTACATAAGTGTTGAGTTAAACCGGAGCAGAGGGACAGACACAGAGCTGTAGTGGAGCCAAAGTAGAACACTTTTTAATTCATTATAAATAAAACCCTGATACAGATAATCTGCAAACTGCCAGAAAACGGCCCGATAATCAGCCAGGGCCGATATTTGGTCTATCCCTAATGCAAATGTAACCCTCTTTTAGCTGTTACAAAGAAAAGCATTAAAAGCTGTTTAAAAAAACAATACATTAATTTTGAATATTTAGTTCCCAGTACATGTTCCCACAGAGATACCACAAAATATTCACCTGCCATGTTGAAAACCCCCTTTCGATAAAGATCCATCATGACTCCAGACTGACAGTCGTGACTTGTAAGAGCTTCAAAGTGGAGGTATGCCTGAAGCACTTCTACACCACATGGAGACTTGACTCCTACTGTCCGCTCCAGCACATCCATCACTCCATAGGCATCAGTGTGATTCTAAACCCCCCCCCCCCCCGAAAAAACAGACATTTTCAGGTTATAAACGCACTGAGAAAAAGAAAAAAATATCCCCCAAAACTAGACAGCCTTTTGACTTTGTTTTTTTAAGACTATTTTTGGCATTTTAGGCCTCTTGTAGACAGGAAAGGGGGGAGAGAGAGAGGGGGAATGACATGCAGCAAAGGTCCACAGGTCGGAATCAAACCCGCGACCGCTGCGGCACGGACTGAGCCTCTGTGCATGGTGCGCACGCTCAACCAGGTGAGCTACCCAGGCGCCCTATTTGTGACTTTTTTTTTCATGAAAAACAAGGAGTACCTTGATTGCGTTTTGCAGAAGCATGCACAGCTGCAGACTCAGGATGATGTGGTCATTGTAATTGTGAAGACCCTCACTCCACTCCTGGTAACGGTAGACCATTTCACACGCTGGACACTTTTTGAAAAATGTGCAATTATCTGGAAGACATACAAAGATCTTTAAAAAAGGACTGCCAAAAGAAAAAAACAAAGACTTTAGTGTTTAATGTGTGCATGTGCTGCAGACACACCTTCCATCAGTCCGGTGAAGATAATGACTCGAGCTTTGTTGGTGATCAGCACTGGCTCTGTTAAGGAAACATGACCTGGGCACTCTTGGCAGACAGTCTGAGCTGGAACCAAATGCTTCGGAAACTGTATTTCAGACTCACACTGGGTGATGTATTCGGGCAATGTGGAGGGCAATTTCTTTCGGTTGTAAATGTACTTTGCCATTTGTTTTCGTCCTTCTTCACCTACTGGATACACAGTTCCAGTTGGATTTTCTGCAGAGTCTTCCATTATTTCAGAAATGCTTAAAGGTGTATTTGGTTTGGCGTCTGAGGTGAATAACTCTTTGTTGGTTTGGAAGAGATACCATTTGGCTATGCATCTGTGCAAGCAGGGAATTCTCCCTTGCGAACAACTGCAATGCCACAACCCTCTCTTTACAGTATATGTCACGAATAGTCTTCCTAACTTGCTGTACTGTGAGACTTTGGGCTCAAACACTGACAAATATAGGCAATGACTTCCACCGAGATCCATTAGAGTAACAAGCGGGGCTTTGTTCTGAGTCGCTTGCTCATGATGGCTAAGGCACTTGGCCCCCATGTCCTTTCCAATCAATTTACTGGAAACCAGTTCTTCCAACACGCTAGGCTTTAAGTCCACTCTTTTTGCACGGGTAAAACAAAAATCAACAGACTGTAGATGAAGGCACTGGCTATCAGGCAAGCCGCTCCGCCTTCCAAAATCTGCAATAGCCTCGCAGCGATCTTCGTCACACGCCATTTTGTGTGTGCTGCCTGATCTCTTTTTCATGACATGGACTGGTACGGCAGTGGCCTTGTAAGACTTTGCTACAGCGTACAGCCCATTATAAGGGTCAATACACTGACTTCTAAGATGGTCCTTGGCTGTTATGTCCTTCTCAGAAATGGACTGACAGAAGTGTCTCCTGAATTTATGTTTCCTTAGATTTTTTTTATTTAAGTACAGGTTGCACATTGGACATTTTATTTTTCTCCCTGCTGTTCGGAATATTTGACCTGTTTGCTTAACATGGTGGTCAGTTAAAGTAGAGGGGTGATCCATTGGGACAGGCCGGTCAAGTGGAGCAGCAGGCTGGGAAGCTGTAGGTGCGGGTTCAACAAGACAGTCAAGTGGAGCAGGACACTGGCCGGATTTAACAGGGGGGTCTGCTGTGGGTTGAGGCTGAGCAGAGGGCTCGGGTGGAGCGGGACACTGGCCCATCCTGATCGTTTGCGGGAGAGGGGGGGTGATGTTGAGCAGGAGGATGGCTGTGGTAGCTGGCTGAGATGGAATGCCAGGTGGAGCAGACTGGACGCCTCTGGCTGCCGCTGTTGAACTTTGTGTCCCCACACATTTGTCCATATGACTTTCAAACTGTTTCCGGGTTATAATTGTCCTTGGGCAGTATGGACAGTGAAAATGCCTTTCTCCTCTGCACTGCAGTTGGCACACGTGAATATTGAACTCTGCAAAGAAAAAACTAAATTCATAAAAAGTGGATATATAATGTCACAGGATACACTTTCTGTATGTATTTCAGGCTCAGGTAGCAGCCTATAATCTGACCTCCATGTTGCAGGGCCCTCATTCTGTGGATTTCTACATGTGTCCAAACACTGGCATAGTCTCCTTTTGGCTTGTAGACGGATGGCTGGCAGAAGGGACAGTGGTAAAGCGTGCACTCTTTGCACAACTCCACCGGCATGCGGCCATCTGATCGCCTGCGCACTGTGATGTGCAATTTCCTGGAGGCAAAGGTGAGAAAATGTAATATTGTCACGACAAAACCTTTTCACAGTTATGTACAACACAAACTGAATTTGATTTACACATTGGAGGAATCAACCTAGTTTACATGAGAAAAATGTGTTCCTGGTAGTAATATGCTATATTATTATTCATCCTCTGTTATTGGTATTGTGCTCATTTCTGGGCCTTTGCTGCTGCTGATGGGTTGGATTTATTTTACAGGAAGAAAAAGTATGGATTGCCTGCATGAGCCTATGAAGTGACCGTATCTCTGTACATCACTGCTAGTTATGTTAAAACTTAGTGAAACATTGGTCACAAAAAAAGCTTGCTTAGTGGCTTAGCAAAGAACTTTAGGGTTAAAAGATACCATGTATATTCTTGTTCTCAAATATTTATGATATCACAATATGGCAGAGTTAAATCAAATGAACTTGTATTCCATTTAAATAAGAGAACAGTGAATTATAACTCAATATGAAAACGTTGTCACGACAAGTTCATATGAAGAGAAAATAAACCAGCAGACTCCACAGGTAACGTTAATTGGCTTTAAAGGGCCAGCTAGCTACCCACATGACAAAATGTAGGAAAGTAACGTTATGTACTCGATGCGTTACACTTCCTAACCACCATACTGTAACTCAGAAGAAGGATTTAAACGTTTCCTCTTACATACGAATTATAGTATGCACGTTGTGAAAAAGCTCCTGATGTTGTGAAGAAAGAGCCACCAACTGTTATTTTGAGTTAAGTGCAGTTTAACAACTTGACTCTGATAACGTTAGCTAACGTTAGCTTGCGGTTTGTCGACATTGCTTGTACTTTTTTGTTTTATAACTAGCGCCGTAATTAGTATGCCTATAACGTTCAACCGCATGTGAAAAGTGCTGATTTTGCATTGGATTAAATCCCTTTAAAAACTCACCCTTCAACACACCCAGAAAGATGGTCCCGCACCCCCTTCGTCCCACAACACGCCCCGGACGCAAGCGCCATCTTGGCTGCAGCTTTCTGAAATTCTCCAGAAACAAGCGTTGCAGCTATGGTTGTAGCAGAGCATTCTCTGGTTGTAGCCCTCTGGTGGTCACAATGAAGAACTGCAGCACTTACATCGTCAAGTCCACGTCAATGCAGACATCATTACTTCCGGTAAATACATTTTTATGTATTTATCCTTTTCTTTTACCAATGGAAGTAATATAGCCTATATGAATACTGATTCAATAATATTCTTTAGATGTATCAATATTTTACTAATATATATATATATATATATATATGATGTTTTTGGAACAGTTGGATAGTGTAATCTACAGAAATGCATCGTATTCTATAAAAGTATTACGTTTGTAGCGTCTATAGAAATATAATTGGTTAGTTGATGAGTTTGTTTTATAGTGTGGAGTCACAGAGTAACACAAACTAACCGATGGAGGCAGCGGTAGACCAGTAACTCCCGTGTTCTACCAGGTAAAATTACTGTTTTTGTCAAAGGAGTCTGGTGGCTTTGAAGAGAGCAATGGCTTCAGTTCCCCGTTGGAAAGGGCTGTCTGAGGGCAAGGTGAAGTAAAATATTCTAAGGTACACTTAAACTGATATTTAAGTTGGCCTTTTATAAGTTAGCTAAAATACATTTGCTGCTGCCACCATCCACAGCAGTAGGCCTTGATTGATAGTTTGACTGACTGACTGACGGACTGATTGATTGATTGTGTGACTGATTTATTGATTGAAACCTTTATTTAAACAGGGAAGGCCAATGAGAGCAAGCGCTCTAAAAAGGACACCCTGATTACAGTATATTTCATATGACAAGTTATACAAAAATAACAAACAGCCTAAGGACATCAACATAAGGGACAACATCAATTAAAAAAACACATGCATTCACACTGCTGAATGTTACGGAGCCCCAGACATGACATCTGAAAAAAAGAAATTACTAATTTGTGGCCACAAAATGCTAATTTGTGGCCACACTAGAAGTCAAATGTTACATCTGGCCCCAAAAGACCACCATAAAACATTCAAGAATATAGATATAGTTAAAACAATTTAATATCATTAAACAACTAATTCCAGTTGAATTTAAACAGCATAAATAATCATATCATTTTACAAGTCTTGGCAGAAGATGTATGAGTATGAGACATCAGTTTTTACAGCCTATGGTTTGTCCGTCGGCAGGCCGGAAGGGATCAGCACAGAGCACGTGCAGAGTCTCATTGCGGATTGGTGCAATTTGAGATGTTATAAAATAGTGGTAGAGTTTCAATACTAGGCGACTATTACAAACCAAAAATAATAGTTGAAAAAAGATGTTGATTTTTCAGCCAATATGACAGTATTTAAAGTTAAGACAATTTCTGATTCATAGACATTGAAGATTTTAAAAGCATGAGTTGATTGGTCGGCACCAAGGTGCTTCTGAAAAACCGTTCGCCACCTCAGGAGGGGGAAGTGGGGGGAACCATCCAAGCTGTGTACAGTAAGGATGGGGACGCTGTTGACCTCAACTGAGGAGGTAATAGGGCGGTGGAAGGAGCACTTTGAGGAACTCCTAAATCCGACTAATACGCCCTCTATGGTAGAGGCCGAGCTGGAGGATGATGGGGGGATTGTTGTCAATTTCCCTGGTGGAGGTTGCTGAGGTAGTTAAACAACTCCACAGTGGCAAAGCCCCAGGAATTGATGAGATCCGTCCAGAAATGCTTAAGGCTCTGGGTGTGGAGGGGGTTGTCTTGGTTGACACGCCTCTTCAACATTGCGTGGAAGTCTGGGACGGTGCCTAAGGAGTGGCAGACCGGGGTGGTGGTTCCCCTTTTTAAAAATGAGGCACCAGAGGGTGGGTGCCAATTACAGGGGTATCACACTTCTCAGCCTCCCCAGTAAAGTCTACTCCAAGGTGCTGGAAAGGAGGGTTCGGTCGATAGTCGAACCTCAGGTTGAAGAGGAACAATGCGGATTCCGTCCCTGGTCGTGGAACAACGGACCAGATCTTTACTCTCGCAAGGATCCTGGAGGGAGCCTGGGAGTATGCCCAACCGGTCTACGTGTGATTTTGTGGATCTGGAGAAGGCGTATGACCGGGTGCCCCGGGAGAAACTGTGGGAGGTGCTGCGGAAGTATGGGGTGAGGGTCCCTTCTCAGGGCCATCCAATCTCTGTACGACCAAAGCGAGAGCTGTGTCCGGGTTCTCGGCAGTAAGTCGGACTCGTTTCAGGTGAGAGTTGGCCTCCGCCAGGGCTGCGCTTTGTCACCAATCCTGTTTGTAGTATTTATGGACAGGATATCGAGGCGTAGTCGGGGGTGGAGAGGGGTTGCAGTTCAGTGGGTTGGGGATCTCATAGCTGCTTTTTGCAGATGATGTGGTCCTGATGGCGTCATTGGCCTGTGACTCACTGGATCGGTTCGCAGCCAAGTGTGAAGCGGCTGGGATGAGGATCAGCACCTCTAAATCGGAGGCCATGGTTCTCAGCAGGAAACCGATGGAGTGCCTTCTCCAGGTAGGGAATGAGTCCTTACCCCAAGTGAAGGAGTTCAAGTACGTTGGGGTCTTGTTCGCGAGTGAGGGGACAATGAAGCGGGAGATTGGTCGGAGAATCGGCACAGCGGGTGCGGTATTACATTCAATTTATCGCACCGTTGTGACGAAAGAGAGCTGAGCCAGAAGGCAAAGCGCTCAATCTACCGGTCTGTTTTTGTTCCTACCCTCACCTATGGTCATGAAAGGCTGGGTCATGACCGAAAGAACAAGATCCAGGGTACAAGCGGCCAAAATGGGTTTCCTCAGGAGGGTAGCTGGCGTCTCCCTTAGAGACAGGGTGAGAAGCTCAGTTATCCATGAGGAGCTCGGAGTAGAGCCGCTGCTCCTTCGCGTCGAAAGGAGCCAGTTGAGGTGGTTCGGGCATCTGGTAAGGATGCCCCCTGGGCGCCTCCCTAGGGAGGTGTTCCAGGCACGTCCAACTGGGAGGAGGCCCCGGGGAAGACCCAGGACTAGGTGGAGGGATTATATCGCCAACCTGGCCTGGGAACGCCTCGGGATCCCCCAGTCGGAGCTGGTTAATGTGGCTCGGGAAAGGGAAGTTTGGGGTCCCCTGCTGGAGCTGCTACCCCCTGCGACCCGACCCCGGATAAGTGGGACGAAGATGGATGGAGTTGATTGATTGATTAATTTCTGGATCAAGACGATAAAACAGTAATCCAAAGGATGACACGCTAAAGTAAAATACCTATTTCCAGCACGGTCCTTGGTGTAACACACAGGAAACAATAGACAAGAAGCAGACAAAATCATACTAAAAGGACAAACAGTATTAGGAAGGGTGAAAAAGACATCACATAAAACAAAAATAAATGAGAAACAAAAAATGCTGTAAAAACTATCCAATTTATCAATAAATATTCACCTTGTTCCATAAAAGCTGCTTGACCTGTCTTGGTAGGAGTTTTGTAGCAGTAGGCAAACTATTCCATGCCATGATACCAGTGTAAAAGAAAGAATTTTTAATGTAGGAACTATACAGGAGCGGATGCTGACCCTAGTATTATGACTATGCTGCGTGTGGACCATGGTTACATTAGAGCATACATATTTGGGGGCATGACCATTAACAATGTTAAACATATGGTTCAGCTTAAGTTGTTCTACTCTTAGATGTACGGGTAGTAGACTAACTGTTGTAAACTCCTGCCCTACCTATATGAGTATGGGAGGGGGGAACGGACGGGACTGTCAACATAGCCAGCATCTAACGTTAGCTACTCCGCTGTGCTGTGAAGTAATGTCTGGCTATGTGAGACAAGCGTCAAGCAACAATGTTGTGGATGCTCCGGTCTCAGCCTGGCAACCTCCGTAAACTTTGAGTCTGGGGAGGAGGGGCCCAGGGAGACGACTCTCTCCAGTATTTTGAATTTGGACTGAGCAAGAGTTACTATTTTTAAACGCTAGCTGTCAGTATTACATATTGCACCTTTAGGTTATTTAAGAAAACCAACCTATGTGGTCGGCCAGGAGGGCAGAAGGCTGCATTGACGTTAAGGGATGGCTCCTGCAGGGATGTTTAACAGTACTAATTCACAAAAACATTTTGATGTTTGAGAGAGACTGAAAATGTTTGTGGAATAACATCAGTCATTAGTTCTTCCTAAAGGATCTGTATATTACAAACTGTTGCTGAGTTAGGAAGTTCAGATATATTGCCACAGCAGATGTTTACCAACCGGGCAAAGTAGGCATAGGCAACCGCATGCCAGCTGATTTTTATGTCTACTCTATCAGCGAAGGTGGGTCCCACATTACTATCTTATCTTGGGAGGGGGGGGCTGTGTCAAAAATCTAGTTGTAAGACTGATTGATTATTTTAATTAATATTGTACGTTTATATTACGTTTCTGGGGGGAAATATATTGAAGCGGCCATGTTGATTGTGCTGTGTGCACTGTTCCTGATGGTAAATTGGAGGAGACAGGGTACATACACAAAACACAGAGTGCAGGAGGGAGGAGGAGGAAGGAGTAGCCCCCCCCACATGTTAAACTGTCCATGCTCACATACATACAAGGTGTTGTACAAGTAATCTTTCCCTGCATTACCTTATTAAGTTAGATGTTATCCAAAAAATGGTGATAATGACATCTATAGAAATATGCGACCCTTAAAGTGTATCTAATTTGTCATTTAGAGCTGCTGGGACAAAGTTCACCTGTCAGTTTGTTCATCAGTCTTCTCATAATTAAATATTTAGTGTCAACAGATCTGATGGGTCTCGGGTCAATCCCCACGCTGCGTCTCAATGCCCCTTTTGTAAAATAGCATCATTAGGTCATAGTGGTGTTTTATTATTATTATTATTCATTGATTGTGGATTACATGTCAATGTATACTTTTTACGTTTAATTTGTAACATTATTATGGGCTACCGTGCAATCATTTATGATGATTTTATGACTTTATATTTTACTGTAGAAGTGATGACAGAACCATCTATAACTAGCTGTTTGTGCATGTGCAATCGTGTCATTAAGGAGCTGTCCTTGGTGCTGAAATATACTAGGCCTTATGTCCTCTAATTCAGGGGTCTTCAACATTTTTTAGGCCAAGGACCCCTTAACTGAGAGAGACGGAGCAGGGCCCCCCCACTACATATATTGCATATCAAATAGGGCCTACAATAGGAGATTTACAAGTGTCACAATGTAATACCTTACCTAAATAACAGGGTTAAATAAAGCAAATGATTCCTATTTTGTTGATCCATGTAAGAGAATTCTTCTTTTGAATTTGTCGCCTTCCCCGGGGTCTAGAGTGAAGCCACGGGACAGCAGCTGGACCTGGATGGTGGTTTTTTTCCGGTATGTAGCAGCCTTTTTCTTGCACTTAAATCAATTAGTTCAAAGACAAACAATGATAGACAAAAAGCGGGCTCGTCCGGGATTTGAACCCGGGACCTCTCGCACCCTAAGCGAGAATCATGCCCCTAGACCAACGAGCCATGCTCCTGCCTTTGTCGTCCCAACTCTACAGCAGAATGGCTAGCTGTGTTCGTGCCGCCTGTGGTGCGGGAGTTTGGCTGAAGTTTGAGCAGTTACGTACGTTAACGTATTTTTTTTTTTTTAATGAATGACGTAGGCTACCTACAGTTATAAGTAAGTAATAGCCTATAAAATAACTTATACTTAGTTTAGAGTGACGCACACACAGTTTTATTAAAGTAGGGGCAGTGATTTCACTAATGAATGAGCCCCCCCAAATTAAACGTCGAAATCCGTTGTTGCTGTCCATGGTGCTGAAACCTGTGTCTCTGCCAGCACTAACGCTAGTATCCATATGGGACACCCGTTTGTGTTCTTTTCCTGTTAAGATGGACAACTATAGGCTACATATACACAGTTAAGAATTTAATAAGCACAGGGACACAACAATAAGCCAAAGTTATACTTGTGTCATTTAAAAAAAATACAAATGCTAGCCAAGATGCAATGAAGGGCACATTCATTTGACCTACATTTCATGTTTGCCCTATGGAATCAGTTTGTCCCGTAACAACGACGGGGGATCAACCGGAGGTCATTGACGGTTTGCCCAGCGTTTCATTTACCACCCACGTCACTGCATATATTACTCAGGGCTCGAATTCAGTCATTTCAAAATCACATGGTTACACCGACAAACCCTATAGCCTCCCGAAAGACACGACGCTGTCAATGATTAGTGCGGATGTGTTGGCACAGGGCAGGTAGAGGGAGAGAGGGAATAAGCGAGGGAGTGATTTGGAGAGAGAGAGAGAGAGAGAGAGAGAGAGAGAGAGAGAGAGAGAGAGAGAGAGAGAAGGAGGGAGAGAGAGGGAGGACGCTGCCAGCGGAAAATGGCTGCTGCAACCTCAAGCCTATATCCTGATACACCGAAACGACATCAAGGTGGAGAGAGAGAGCGAGAGGAAGAGAGAGGAAGATTAGGAAAATGAGAGCAGATAGAGAGAGAATGTGAGTGAGCCTGTGAGTGTTTCCTGAAAGGAGGATAAAAAGAGAGAGAGAGAGGGAGAGAGAGAGAGAGAGAGAGAGAGAGAGAGAGAGAGAGAGAGAGAGAGAGAGAGAGAGAGAGGAGACCCTGGGGTGGGCTGCTGCAAGCGGCGGGCAACACCGAGCCATGGAGGGCGAGTAAGTCCTTACATTTTCATTTTTAACATTGCACACATGTATTCAGCCATTCGCCACATCGGGTAGAAAGAACGCCACCGCCATCAATGTTACACCAATCCAGCATCATGCACTATTATCACAATCGGTCTTCTACAGTTTAGCAGGCTGCCGGGAATAAAAAAAAAAAAGAAAAGAAAACACCATTACGTAGTCTTGAATCAACAGCATACACCCCATTTCCGATATATCTATGCCAATATGTGATAAATGTTAAGCCACCTATACGTGGACCTGTGCTTTTTACACGACCGGCACACAACCTACACGCACACAATTACAGAAATAATAATGAAAACATTTTGAACAAACAACAGAAAGCTATGCAACAATTCTGAACTAAATGCGTTGTTTGTTAGCGATTGGTAAAACCCGTCACGAAAATCAGTCAATGTGTAAAATGTATGGGGGGGAGGCGAAATATGGCGAGTTTGGGACCAGCATCGCGTCATTCAAGACAGGGCTACAGTAAAACGAGGGAGGGATGGAGGCGTTGTGATTTTTATCAACGTGTCTCGGGGTTTCATTATGATTTTTTAAAGCCAAACTTTATGAATGAAATGTGATTTTTTTTTTTCTCGCTCTCCCTCTCCCTCATCCTCACCCCTCCTCTCCTCCTTCCCGTTTCTAATCGGCCCCCTCCCCCCCATCTCTCGTTTCCTCTCCATCCTCTCACCCACTCGTTCCTTTTTCCTTCCCTTTTTCACACGCGATTGTGTTGTATTTAGGCCTTGTACATTTTCCGGCCAAATATCTCACGCACAGTGCGATGTCGAAGCCAGTCTCTCTCTACCCCATTCATAAAAAATAGAACATAATATCGGGGTTCTTTAATGAGTGCGTGCAGCAGGGGCGGAATTGCAACACTTAAAATTCAGTGTGATTTGAAAATAACAAAAAGACGCGGTTGTGCATGCGTTACATGCACATGTCCAACTGCGGTGCTGAATTATTCAGCCGACTGGCGAAGGCAGAGCTTTTTTTTTGCAAGAATGCCGGGGCCTCTGATGGCGAATGGGTGCGTTCATTGATACATCTATCTGGGAAACACTCATTCTTCCTCCCTCCTCCCATTTGGCCATTCCTCTCCTCCTCAACGCTGGCTTTCTTTCTATCCATTTGCTCCATACTTCCTTTATAGCCTACACTCAGTCAGCCCCAGTTTCTCATGCTACTAAGCAGCAGTAATGTTTAAATACAGCCAAACCACATTATCCAAATATTTCCTGATTTCTCATATTTGTTTAGCCTCACCACATGCAAATTAAAATCAGATTTACCTGAGTAAAAATGGTATGATATGCCTTTGTCATGTTGCAATGCATAGGCCAAGCTGTCAATTCTGTCTTCTTTGTGTGGATTTCATCATGCCATCTTAGTTCAACAGAGCTGAAAACAGTTGCCTTAGCATCATATTAGTACTGCATTTTTGTCTTATGGAAGTTGTTCTCACTTTTTTCCCCCCCAACCAAATGTGCATGTCAATGTGTGCATGTCTGCGGGTATTTCTGTGTGTGTCAGTGTATATCATCACGTTGTTTAACCAGCCTGGGCCTGTGCTCACTCTCTTGGCTTCCCTGACAGTGTGCGTGTTCGTGCAGTGGTGATGACGCGTGATGACTCCAGTGGCGGTTGGGTGCCCCTTGGAGGTGGTGGCCTCAGTCATGTGGTCATATGTAAAGGGCGGAGTCATGACGGCAGGGGGCGGAGAGAATACATCATACGCGGAGAACGGCTGCGAGATCGAGCAGTGAGTGTGTGCGTGTGTGTTATGGCTGCCTTTGGTGTCACGTTGCTCCTCAACACCACCTAAAGACTGTAGCAGAGTGCTTGATTTGAGCAAAGGAAACAATCTCGGTTTGACTTCTTATGTTGCTGGGATTGCCATTTTGTGTCTTTAGCCAGTGTTGGAGTGTGCGGTGCAACGGGGGTTAGTGTACAACAAGGTGAACCCCATCTTCCATCACTGGCGAGTAGAAGATCGGAAGTTTGGCCTTACGTTCCAGAGTCCTGCCGATGCCATCTCCTTTGAGAAAGGGCTGCAGACTGTCCTAGACAAGCTCGACAGAGGTAGAGATACACCATCAACACTTTCATCCGTTGTGTTTGAATTCTAGCAGAGATCTAGAAGAGCCTAAATCCTCTCTATTCATGTTCTCAAGGCTCTGACTCGCCCTCATCCTCCACACCAGAAGAAGCTGACACCGAGGATGATGGACAAACTGTGAGTATCTGAGCAGTATGTCGGTTGAGCGTTTCTTTTTTCCTCTAAGAAGGGCTCATTGACGTTGCCATTGGGGCCCAAACGCAGTTATTGGTGTTTTTGACTTGTGGGGATGACATGTAGCGTCTGCCAGTCTCATACAGGAAGTGAGTCGTCATCCAACAGCAGAAAGGAGATGCTTCCCAAACCCATCACCATAGTAACGAGCGAGTCGTCGTCTACCTGCTTCGTGCGGCCGGAGGAGTTTAGTTTCGGATCCAGCCATGCTCTTACCACTCAGACACCTGCTCAGGTAACACCAACGCCTTCTGCTCCAAGTCCGTCTTGCTACTTCATTGTGATAACATGATGCTTCAAGGAACAGACACATGTTGACTCTTTTTTTTTTTTAGCAATTTCAATGCATGTGTTCTGGTCACACTTGTGACTGTGCTCTAAGGATGCCTGTTACAAAGGAATGGTTCTTAATGAGGGGTGTGGGAACTTCCTTGAGTCCTTCAGGGTTCCCAGTGGTATTTCTTTTTGTATTTATTTAACATACAAAACATACTATTCACAACATGAACATATCCCTGCCCCCTTCGTCATCACCACCCACCCAGACAAAAATCAAGAAAAGAAGACATAGTAACTACAATATTCAAGACCATACAACAAAATAATAACAAGACAATAGACCGTAAACCAAATAAACATATGTATAAATGACAACACAATAAGCCCACCATACATGTCTCTCTCCAGCACAAAGCTTCTTAGGAGCCCTCCAGATAAGCTCAGGTACTTTCCCCATTTTCTGGTATAGACATCCAATTTGGAAAAACATTTATATGATATCTTTTCAAATGCCGCCGCCACCCTAGCCATCTCACAAGCCCACTCTTGAATTGATGGCACCCCTTCAGTCTTCCATCCTCTTAAAAAAAAAATCTGTCTGGCTGTCATTAAACTAGTCTGGACCCAGCTTCTTATGTGCTTATCCATCCCGATTAGGATTAACCCATCTTCCAGAACAAATAATCTTAGGCTGAATGGAACCTGGGTCCCTGCAATCCCACATAGGTTGTCATGTATCCCGGTCCAAAATTCCTGGACCTTATCACAGGACCATAGGACATGAAGTAATTGGCCGTCCATTTAGTGGGATTTTTTAATGTATTATTAGACATTAGAACAATACAAAAACATCCCATTAAAGGTCCCATATTGTAATATGTGAGATTTCCTTCTCTTTTGATTATAAAGCAGGTCAGGGTGCTATATAAATACTGTAGTAGCATCAAAACACTCGTTTGTGATGTCACAACTATACTACATATATATATATATATATATATATATATATATATATATATATATATATATATATATATAGGTAGATAAAGTGCTGCTACAGTGCCGTTACAGTCATTCCCCTAACTGCAATGGCGGTGCAGCGACTCAGAGAACGCAGATGCAAGAGTTTGGAAACGCTGACCAATCAGAGCAGACTGGGCTTTTTCGGGAGGGGTCTTAAAGAGACAGGCGCTAAAACGGAGCGTTTCAGACAGAGGGGGAATACAGTTATATTCAGACAGACAGTATGAGAAAAAGAA
This sequence comes from Sander vitreus, assembly GCF_031162955.1. NCBI lineage: Eukaryota > Metazoa > Chordata > Actinopteri > Perciformes > Percidae > Sander > Sander vitreus. The sequence goes on from NC_135857.1 coordinate 8,895,626, forward strand.
TTTGTTTTTCTGAACATTAAAGCATGTAAAATGTTTGAGTATAAACCCAAAATACTAGTATGAACCTGAAAAGTAGCATGGTATGGGACCTTTAAGTCCACACCTACAGACATTTATTTATTCTACATGAAGTAAAATTAGAATTAAAATCAAATCAAAATTGGATCATTTGTGCTCCTATTTGAGCTATCCTAGCTGAAACCTTGTGTAAGTGCTGCCACAGCACACACTGTTCCAGCCTCACTCTGTAATTCTATCCCCTCTCCACAGATCCACACCAGGCCGGGACAGCACCAGCTCTCACAAATGACGGCTGTGTTGAATCCGCCGGCGCCCCCGCCTCCACCTCCTGCTCCACCTACTCCTCCTGTGGGTCCCCCGGCCTCATCTCCTCTGTCCCCCCTCTCCCCCACCATTTCGCTCCTGGAAGAGGGAGACCTGCACAGTGTGGACCCTTGCAAAGACCTGTGGGGTTCTCGAGGTTATGAGGACTACCGACGGGCGGGGGCCACTAGGACTATGGTCGGGGGGCTGACCGGGGGTGTGGTTGTCGGTGGCGGAGGGAGTCTGCAGGACAAGTCCGAGCTGTGCGTGGTTCGCTTTGAGAAGGAGCTGGCAGGAGTGGGCACGGCCGGCTGCGAAGTGACAGTGAGCCTGGACAGTAAAGCCTCGCAGCGGCTGTCCACATCGTCGCCCACCTGTGTGTCCACGCCCAATGCTGTGTCGCCTGCTGGCTCGCCCCAGGAGACGTGCAAAGGCTCGCCCTCTCCCTGCTGCATCCACACCTCATTGGCCACGCCCCGGTCGCGGACTCGTAAGAGAGGAGGAGGAGGAGGAGGAGGAGGAGCCAGCAGTGGCAGCGACCCAGGGGCGATCTCCCCCGATGACGACAGCCCGTGTCCTCAGGCTTCGTCGTCGTGCTCGTCCCGCTGCGTGTACTGCCGCTCTGTGTTCAGCGCTTCGGAGAACGGGCGGGGCCGCTGCAGAGACGCCCCGGACCCGGCCCTGCACTGCCTGCGCCAGTGGACCTGCGTGTGGTGCGCGGAGAGTCTGCTCTACCACTGCATGTCAGACTCTGAGGGAGAGTTCTGGGAGCCGTGCTCGTGTGAAGACTCGCTGGGGGGCCACCCGCACCCCCTTTGCTGTGCCCGCTGGTTGGCCCTCCTGGCGCTGTCGCTCTTCGTGCCCTGCATGTGCTGCTACGTGCCTTTGCGCGCCTGCCTGCGGTGTGGGGAGAGGTGTGGCTGCTGTGGGGGAAAGCACAAGGCGGTCCGATGAGGCCAGGCTAAGGGGGGTGGGAGGGGTTTCCATGGACCAAGGAGGTCTGGGGCGTGGAGAGAAGGGAGCACCTGTTGGGACGCAGGAGGTGGATCTTAGCAGGTGGAACAGTGCTCTCAAGAGACCCAGACCTCTGACATGGCCCTCCGAAGCCCTACAGCCTTCCACTGCATTCCACACTCTCTCTCTTTTCAACCCGAGGCCTTCCTCACTGCTCCTCGCTGGGGTTGTGCGCTGCACTCAGACCAGGCTCTGCGGGAGTCATCTGGAGCCCTTAAGTCCTGAGGGTCGGCTGATCAAGAATGAGCGGTCAGAGACTTTATCACAGGAAGAGAGTGGCAGAGGCAACGATGATGTGTACACTGTTTCAAATGTCTGTTTGTTTGTTTTTTATTTAGAAAGAAAAACACAAACAACTAAAGATGTTTATATATATGATTGTTATAATTTTAATTGGTATATTTTATTAAATGTAAACATATTGACAGAATCCCCCAATGGCACACACTATCACGAATTCACAAACATGAGATCTTGGGGAAAAGTATTTTGTTTCATGTTGGCCTGTTTATCAGTCAGATGAACAGATGTCACCCTTTACCTCTAATTTTTACCTCAGATGTTACTCAACCCTGGTTAGGGAATGAAAGGGGAAGGCGAGAGAGGTTTGGAGAGAGGGAGCAGAGGGAGTGCAGTCTTCAAGGAAGAAAGTATGAGCATCTGAGACCACTTAGTGTCGTCTTTCGGTTAAAGTAGTAGACCACAGCGGAAAAGAAAGGTTATCAAATGCAAAGGGACAATTAATGTTAAGGGAAGTTGCAATGACAGCCACAAAGACTTAAAAGTCATAATGTGATCCATTATGGTCCTTTGTAACCAAACACAAGCTTATTTTTGTTTTCTAAAAAAAAAGGAAATCAAGAATGTGTGTCGAACATTAAACGCCCTCACTTTACACACATCTTTTCACCTTTCCATGCATTTTCAACATTAATCTTAGAAAAAAACATCACATCCCACCACTGTACTTGTTGAATCAGTCAAGGTGCTTACAACCGAGGCCTCTGAGTGAGTCTATTCTACCTAATGTACACGACAACCGTACACTCCCACAACCCCAAAGAAAAACAGAGCTGGACCCCGTGCTAACCAATCTGTAAGATGCGTCTAGGTCTTTGGAAAAAAAAAAAAATGAAGTGCAATGAACAATGTAATTGAAAGAGTATTTTTGTACCGGTCGCTAAATCGAAAAAAGTGTTGGAACGGAATACTGTGGTGCGTTATTGTCAGTGTTTCCTTTAGGATTTTTTTTTTAGCAGTGGGGGCAGGTCTGTCCGAACGACAACAACCCGACTCGGAAGAAAGCTACATCAACACGACAGTATGTGGAGTTAAACTGGACGGGCCCAATAACCTCTGAATAGTTCTACTTGTTGTTAAATTGCAATGTGAGCGGTAGCCAACGGGGGTGGTGTGTGTGTGTGGGGGGGGTGCATTATGTCAGCAGGATCATTTAAAAGGCAACCGCGACTACATTGTGCGTCTGCCCTTTTCCCATTTCTGATACCGTGGCGGCAGAAATTTTGCCATGGCGGGCCGCCACTACAAAATCAACATAGAGGAAACACTGATTGTGTTGCGATATCAAACAGAAATGATAAACGGGAACAAAAAACTTGTTTTTTTTGTCTTTGAGCAGCAGCACGCGTCTCACAGGTGTGCCATCTAAATGTGCTGCTGTAGACTGTTGACCCTGTGATAAGAAAATAGACACATTAACTTGAAAAAGACCAACGGCCGTAGGCGGTCTTTGTTTGGGCACAGTGGCAAATGTGTTTGCTGAATGTTGCTTTAAGTATGAAGTCTAAAAAGCTGCTATTTTAAGTCCTGTCCTAACCCGATTCAAACGTTCCCGCTGCCTCTTAGCAATCGATGAGGATGTGTGGCACAAACAAGAGCCGCACAATCCTTCAAGTTCTCGTTTCACTTAAGGTGCTGAGGAAGCTAAATATTGTGAGGAAGGTTTTTTTTGTAAGTTTATAGCTGAGCTTAAAGATAAATAACCCCCAAGGACATTTCTTAAAATGCTTCTGGTGATGTACCTTGCATTTCTGTGTCTATTTTGCTAGTTGGTGATATATTTTTCTACTTTTAGTGAATAACTGGCCAAGGGTACATTAACAGATTTTGTTAACATAATGGTTGGCAAAAATCTTAATATGTTGACATAAACATAAAGGTTTGTGTGTGTACATTCCCTAGATTCAAAGAACAAGGGCCTTTTGTTCAGCCTCCTATATACTGTATTAGATATTAGACACCAGTTACTCAACAGAAATTTGCCCCTTGTGCAAAATGCAATGCAGCAACAAGATTTCTAAGATCACAATTTGTGGTTGACTGAAAAAAAAAAAGAGAAAAAAAAGAGGCTTTAATATCCCTGTAACTGTTGTTATTGATCTCTTCACCGACACGGAGAACCATTTACTGGGCTGGGTTGTTGAAAAGATTTCCAAGTAAACAAACAACAGATAATCTCAAAATAACTCATGAAATGCATTGAGCATCACCGAATGATGATATCCCAACAGTATAAGAGAATGTGTGTGTGTGTGTGGGGGGGGGAGGGGGGAATCTCGGTCTTTTAAATCCTTTAAAACTAAAGATGGCAACACTGAATTATGGCAGAATGAACATTTCAGAAGCTTCACCAGATTACGGTATTTACATTTTAGGTTTAGCCAAGAACGTTTATCCAAAGTGACTTTAAAGTGAGTGAACAGAGACGATTAGACTGGGGACAGAGTCAGGACACACAACTGCTGATAAACAAGAGCCCCTGACCTCTCCGTTATGGGACGGTCATCTTCACTACTAGAGGCCAGCCTGCCAACAATGTTGGCCCACTTTAAAAAAAACAAAACACACATGCTGTCACAATGGCAGGAAACACAAAGTCAGTCGGTCACTGGACTGCCATCCTCCGATCCTAAAATAACCCTTTGTCCCCTCCCCTCCTCACACAAACACACACACAATCCCCACAAATCTGCAACACATAGACCTGCACACAGACACACACGTTCACTCGACGGTGCAGACAAACTGAACTAGTAAAGCCATTGCACACGATTTGCTACTTCTGGTTCAGAAATGGTGTTAGAGTACAGTACTGACAGTCATGCGGTCTATATTGCAGGCCCCATTCTTACATCTTAATAAATGTGCCTTTTGATTTCAGTAATCAATACCTTATGATTTCTAAGTAACTCTGTGTTAAGTACTATTTACTTTTTGTTTTGGGGTTATTGATTTTTTGCCAATGTGCATATTTTCAAATGTACGTATTTATTAGTTTCAAAGTAATTAATGAGATATTACCTGTTTATTTATTTATTGAGATATTTATTCTGATTCTTTATTTTTTTGAGACAGGTTTTTATCTTCCGTGCTGTCTTACTTCTGACTTTGTGCCAATGTGCTGCTTTGAGGTGTTACATATCGTGGGTTTGTATCATTATTAAACCCTCACTCTATATTTTAAATCAGTGTCTACTTCTCTCTCACGTGTCATTACCTCGCTGTTCCTTTTCCCAAACACTGGATCAAAGTTGTGTTCTAGAATTATTCTACAATGCTATGCTAATACGGCAGTGTTTCTCAAACTTTACCCAATAAAAAAACCACCTAACTGCCAAAATATCCCCAAAACAATAGGCCTCCTACTTCAACAGTATGTCACAAAGTAAAGCCAAATTAAATGACAGTTTTACAAAAAATCTTACCTACTCATTGTCTCTGTTGCCATCTTAATGAGGAAGAATGGTGCAGCTTATGCTGCCTTATCACCAAAACTATGTCTGTCTTAAAGCTGTAGTGTGTAACTTTTTGATATTAATGAACGTCCGTTATGTTCAAGCCATTGCCAAATGAGTTGCCACAAAGCTAATTGAGACTCCACACAACTCTCTCTGTATTTCTCAGTATGGCTATGTTCAGAAGATTGTGTCGTTCGGTGACTTTCCAGCGCAGAAACTCGAGTGAACATAATGACCACTTCTGAAGAGTCCATCATGTTTTTTTTAATCCTCCGTGTCCTCCTTGGCTACTAGCAACTGCGTGGAGGAGGGGGGGGGGGGGGGGCGGTGCGCGATCACAGAAGGCTTGTATCATGTGGACGCGCAGACAGTGTTGTTGTCATTACTTAGAATTCCTCATGGGGGAGACAGAAACTACGTACTATAGCTTTAAGCCAACTTGTCAGCTGACAGTAACCGTAAACTTTAGAGGCAGTGTCTCAAAACGGTCCGGCTTCATTGCAAAATTCCGACAAAACAGAAAAAAAACAGCTAATTCAAATAATAATGTTTGAATTTACATACAAGTTTTTTTTTTTTAAATATTGAAAACAACACATCTATGCTCCTCACTGTTAGGCTTTGGAGTTGGCTGCAGACAGGTTCAGAAACACCATTTTGATTTTAAATGAAAAACATGCTATTTTACCATTATTATTATCTACTTATTATCTACTCGCAGACCACTTTTTTGAGGACTACTAAAAAAAAAACTGAATGTATTTTTGTTTTTAGCCTTTGAATATGTTGGATATGTTGAAACTGTGGAACTATTATTTTAGGAAAGTAGATTTTACAAATGTGTATTTCTCCTCAGAACAATGCAGAGGGCTAGAGCAAATACATCCAGTGACCATTAGAGGGAAGCAATAGCACTTTAATAAAGTTCCTCAAGTACAAAAGGGAAGAAGAGAGGTGACACAAACGAAAAAACAAATTTGTTGTACAGTATAAACTCTGTCCTTTACTTAACAGAATACATGTGCTGCCTTTTATGTTTGAGGATCTCGGTGGATGTGAGCGACAGGTCTTCATCGCAGACGTCGCAGTGATAAACTCTGGTAAGACTGGACACTGAGGATGAGCTCGCCTTCCCACCTTCTGGCTCTGAAAAGCACAACACATACATACCTCACAATCAGTCTCAAGTTATTCATCTCTTAAAAAGGAACACACCGACTTATTGGGACTTCAGCTTATTCACAGTATCCCCCAGAGAGAAAAGCACCGTTGTTACTCTCTGCTCCTCACCACGGGGCTTCTCAGGTGCTGCGAGCAAATCACTCCGCCCAAGTAGCAGTGCTTCGCCTTCTGAGAATATAGTTCCCAGTATGTATACGGTTAGAAGACGGCTGTGTCTCATGTGGCCTTGTTATTTGTACTGCGACTGTACAAATCACAACATGTAAATAGGAAAATGTTGGCGTTATTTTTATCACTTATTGGGAGCAGTAGGCTAGATGGAGCCGGTTACCTCCAGGATCTGTGCTAAGCTAGGCTAGCGGTGGGGCCGTCAGACAGAGTTACAACACGCACAGAGATGAGAAGGGTGTGTATGGACTTATCTAACTCTGGGGGATACGGTGAATAAGACAAAGTCCCAATAAGTCGGCGTGTTCCTTTAATAAGTGTCGAGACAGCTGCTGAATGAGGCAGCTGTTGCATGTGTTCAAGTAATCGAACCCCAACAGATAGCTCAAAAATAAATATCAACGGAAGGAGATTCCTGACCTTCCTCCGGCTGCTGCTGTTCCCCTGCCGGCCTGCAGGAGGCCTCGTGCTGCATGCGTTCCAGTGGAGTCAGAGGCATGTACAGGTCACAGTTAGGGCAGGTCCAGAAAGTGCGTAAACACTCACTGTAGAGATCCTTTGAGTCCTGCAAACACAAGGACCCATGACACTTAATACAGTACCATTTAAACGTTTGGACACACTTTCTCATTCATTTGAATGGGAAAGTGTGGCCAAACGTTTGACTGGTACTGTAAGTCAGTTGTGGTGATCAGTTTACATTTCAATGACAAGTTAGATGCATTTAACAAGGAAGGCTGAATGGTTTGATTCCAAAATTATTGACGCCAACACAAAGAAAGAGGAAGGTAACAGACATCCGGCTGAAAATGGACATCCGGCGGATTTTTCGGCGGCACCTGAACCATCCCGTTAATGAAACCTCGTCGATATTCAGTTGTAAACTGGACTTTTCAGGAAAAGTATGTCGCCACGTGACACCAAGGTTTTACAGCTTTGTTGGCGCATTTGGGTTTAGTTGTTGATGTGAAGTAAAGCTCTGAGGCACTAACCTAACGTTACGTCGAGGCTCCCTTTTATACACCCTTACACTCGGAAATAAATGCCAATTTGATAGTGGCTGTGATGAGGTGACAAATAATGTGGAAAAGACAACTGTGACAACGCCTGGACCCCTGGATACAAACAACGACCAGCAGCAGGGACACTACCATGGTGTCCAAGGTAGAGTCAACAACAAGCACAAAATACATGTTGTCATTTGCAAATTTCAAATTTGGGGACGCAAATAACGTAATGACGATTCAGTTTTCTGTATGAACTGGACAGTTCAGTTTGTACAGTTCACCTGAAGTGACCTCTACAAATATAAACAGAACACAATAAACATTGTGGGATTTTTTAGGCCTTATTTTATTTTTAATAAATAAATAAAATTATTTTGATAGGACAGCTGAAGACATGAAAGGGGGGAGAGGGGAATCGGAGTCGAGCCAGCGGTCGCTGCATCGAGGAGTAAACCTCTACATATAGGCGCCCGCTCTACCAGGTGAGCTACCCAGGCGCCCGACACGGCACAATTTCTCTTGCAGTCGAAACATTTATTTTCCATCTCTGATTGCGTCTGAAATTCCACACTAACATGCTATTTAGTAGCTAAAACAGCACGTTAGATCTGTTAGTACGTCCGAAACGTAAGTACGAAACCAATAGTACGTGAATTGCATACTTTTTCCGGTGAAATATTACAGTATGCAAACACTGGACAGTACGCCGGCATGAGTATCCCAGAATGCAATGCGGTAGTAACAACAACGTTCACAACAGACAAGCGGACAGAAACCAAGGAGCTCTGTAACGTCAACAACGCTCTAATTTACATTTCTACATATTTACCTGCGACTGCTGGTCTAGTTATTTACCCTTCTTTCAGAAATGTAAGTGTTACCTGGCGATGCCGCTAGAGCTGAGGTCGGTAGGGGTTACCATGGTTACGCGTCTCCAACCGGCAAGGAGGCTCTCAGGAAGTGACGTTGAAAATTAGCAGCTCAGTGTGTCGGAAAAACTACTGTTTATCTACACAAAAGTATGTTGAACGATAGTATATGCATTTATTACGTAGTGCATAGTCTGCGATTTCGGACGCGGCCTCTGTGTAACTTTAAGCGAATGCTCGTCTAGGTTGCCACGGTTTCAGACAGACTCACAGCCAGACAGTTGTAGTTGAAGAAGCTGGAGACCCGCAGGCCTCCTTTAATGGGGTCCGGCTTGGCCTCGACTCCTGGAAACAGCGGGTTAACATCTGGAGCGTTGGTGTGAGACCGCTCTGACTGAGACTGGGGGCCAATGTACAGGTTCTGGGTCTGGAACGCTGTGAGTCGCCGCAGGCTGTAACTGACCTGGGAGGGACGGGAAGTAGAAGTACACAGAAAGTATATTAAATGAGATTGAAAAATGTGAATGAGTCACTGAGAATGTCTGGAAAGTAGAAATGAACAACAACAACAGACACATACAGTTCACACATAAACAGAATTATTATATCAAGACTACGTGTGTGAGCTACTTTTCAGGCCTGTTTTTGGGGGTGCAATTAATCCAAATTCTAATAGTTTTTAAACGATTTTGGCTCCCATCGATCACAAAAACAGAATAATTGGAGAAAAAAAAGGATTATTTTGCACATTATGTTTTGCAAGTGAACGCTTATTTTTGTGATTTTTTTTTTCTCCATAATGGAGCAGCCCTACCTCGGTGTAAAGCAGGAAGCGGACCAGGCCTTCGCTCAGCTTCTCCATGACTTTGCGGGACACCCCCTGGACTGCTGCTCCCCCCATCGTGCTCTGTCCCAGCTGGGACAGCAGGAGGCGCTCCCACTCGGCCCTGAGGGTGAGAGCGGTGGACAGCACCTTCAGGGCGTCCTCCGCCTCCCGCAGCTCCAGCTCCAGCCAGCCGTCCACCACCAGGCGCGTGCAGTCAGCGTTACTGTCCACAGAGTTGGCCACCAGCAGCAGAGCCTGGGGGGGGAGCACACGGAAACCAGAGCACTAGAAGATGGGGAAAGTACCAGAGCTTTGTGGAGGGCTCCTAGGAAGCTTTGTGTATGACGGGCTATAATATTGTCTTATTCACCGTATCCCCCAGAGTTAGATAAGTCCATACATACCCTTCTCATCTCCGTGCGTGTTGTAACTCTGTCTGACGCACCCACCGCTAGCCTAGCTTAGCACAGATCCTGGAGGTAACAGGCTCCAACTAGCCTACTGCTCCCAATAAGTGACAAAATAACGCCAACATTTTCCTATTTACATGTTGTGATTTGTATAGTCACAGCATGTACAAATAACAAGGTCACATGAGACACAGCCGTCTTCTAACCATATACATACTGGGAACTATATTCTCAGAAGGCGAAGCACTGCTACTTCTGCTACTTGGGCGGAGTGATTTGCTCGCAGCACCTGAGAAGCCCCGTGGTGAGGAGCAGAGAGTTCACCTGGAGTTGGCTCAGAGTTGGAGTAATATCACTCCACCCAAGTAGCAGAAGTAGCAGTGCTTGTAGAACAGGAGTGATGTGTGCACGTCTAGATGTATTTGTTAAAAAGCGAGCAGCAGCATTTTTGAAGTTGAAGGCGTGAGATGGAGGTCTGATTCAGACCAACATAAAGAGCATTACAGTAATCCAACCTTGAACTAATAAACAAATTATCAGGGTTAATAGTAGAGAATAAAAAAATAAAAATAAAATATTCAACAATTTGTGGTGGGAACAGGAACATTCCACATCTGGTACTAACTTGCAGCGCTGGAACCCGCACGCAGTTGGACAAATATGGCTTGTTGGTCTCCAACAGAGTGACGAAGGCTAGCAGCTGGTGTTTGCTGCTGTCCCTCCTATCAGGCCCTGCAGGCAGGAGACCAGAGACACAGAGACATGATGAGAGGCAGGCACAATAAGAAAGAGACATGTGAGGACAGCAACAAGACGTCGTCAGCGAGAAATATGGTTTATGCAACATGAAGAAAAAAAATGTTTTTGGGAAATGGTCCTGAATTATTAGAAACACAAATAACCTTTTCTAGATTCAAGAGTAAGTTCCAGGAAGAAAAAGTGTTGGTTAGTAGCTGATTAATAGATCAGCCAATGCTTAAAAAACATTATTTAGAAACCAAGTGTGAATTTAAATGTCTCATAAAAGGTGGATTTAATAAGTTCCCATGATTTATCTCCAAATGTCATTTAAATGTGTTTTTATCTTATGAACAGTAAACGTTTATCAATCATGACCTTATACTTATTGCATGCATGGGCCTCTCTTGTTATTGCTGTCCATTTTCTTTTCCCATGGGATAAATTAAAAAACGCTTGAAAACGGCTGTTTCACTTTTTTTAAAGTATTTTTTTACTTTTAAATTAAATAAGTCAAATCGACCATACCACTACACCACCGTTTCTTTTTAAAAATCTGCACGCAGTACTTGTAAAGAAGTTATTCCAGAGGTTTACCCATTTCTCTGGTGTCGCCCTCAGGCACTTGTAGCACCTCTGGGTCACTGGCAAACACACTCGTCGGGTGAATTACCACTCCCTGCTTATTCTTTGTGTGAAAGACCTAAACAATGTCAAATCACAACATGTTAGTGGAATATTTCATCACTACAGTCACTATAGAAACACAGGTTTTCCCCTTTATTGTATCACTAAAACTTGTATTCTGTGCAGCAGGAGCCTGACCTGGTCCGAGTCCTTGCGGGCGGTGTTGTGTTCGTCCGGCAGGGCCAGCTGGGGGTAGAGGCCTCGGCACAGCAGCAGCTTGAGCAGAGCCTGCTGGCGGGAGGACATGTCCTGACTGACGCTGGCCGCCTCCTGCAGCTCCGACACGTTGTGACGCAACTTGAACTTCACCTCCTGTTGCAGGACAAGTGTATGTTACACTCAGAGTGTACAGATCCACCTCTGTGAAGATGACTAGCCGTGATACCATATGTGCTGGCCTTTTTTTCTCTTTATACACAGATCTGTCAATCTCCTCATTTTCAATTCTACTTATTGCTTCCAGGACCTACAGAACTTCCCTTCTTTCTGCAAACAGCTGCAGCTCAACGGGGGAATCTGACACAAATATAATCCACAAAGCAGCACTTGCCTCTATAAATGAAAAACTTTGAAGTATTAAAGGTCCCATATTATGCTCATTTTCAGGTGCATTCAATATATTTTGGGTTTCTACTAGAACATGTTTATGTGCTTTAATGTAAAAAAAACAAAAAAAACATTATGTTTCTCATACTGTCTGTCTGAATATACCTGTATTCACCGTCGGTCTGAAACGCTCTGTTTAGAGCCTGTCTCTTTACACCCCCACCCCCCCCCTTTCCAGGTCTTCCACATCTGCCTCCTCAGTCTCTGCACTGTCATTGCAGTCGGGGAATGACTGTAACGGCACTGTAGCGGCACTTTCTACCTATATAAGTGCACTTTATGGACTTTATCCATTTTATTATCTCTTTTCAAACTATTTATTACAACTTTTGTACTGTTTGTTTTAGCTTTATTGTATTATTCTCCTTTTTTATTCGTTGTGTAAGGAAGACTTTTCATTGCATGGGGTAAGTTGTCTTTACTGTGCATATGACAATAAAACATCTTGAATCTTGAATATATAGTATAGTTGTGAACCGTACAGAAGTCCTGACGGCTCATTTAAAGGCATAGTTTCTAAATACAGGCTGTGTGCATTTCTCTGTGGATAGAGCGTTTTGATACTTCACAGTATTTGTATAGCACCTCGACCTGCTTTATAATCACAAAAGACATGGAAATCTCACTTATTACAATATGGGACCTCTAACTTTTAAAGATTGCAGGAATAATAAGACAGCTCAATAACATTTTTATTTATTCTACTTAATGGATCATACGTGTACCACAAAATGGCACACAAATAATGAGTGGACAGGGTTTCAATCTGAGTGTTAAATGCTGGTGTTGAAGTTTAGGGCTGCTCCTTTTGCAACTTTTTTCCCCATGTTATGCTGTACTCTGAGTTCACCTGTATGTCCATGTTCTGTCCCGATCCCTCCTGGTCCTTCTTGCCTCTGCCGCCTCCCTCGGTGTCGGATCCCGAGGAGAACTCTCCGTCCTGGCCCTCGTCCATCCTCAGGACTTTACGCCTGCTGCTCTCCTGCTGCTCGTGATCTCTCTTCAGCTGATGCAGCTTCTTCCTCTCGGCTAGCCTCTCCCTGCGCTGCCCGCGGTCACCGCCAGAGGGTGCGCTGTGCTCGGATTCCAGCAGGCCGTGGCTCCTCAGCAACTCCTGCTAACCACAGAGGAAGATGGCAGTGTCAAATCTTGTTTCTCAAATCAAAAACCTGTCATACAAGGTTCAAAATTTACTTTTTTGTCCACCAGCCAAATAGCGACACATTACCAATGTTTTGGTGGCTTGTGAGCAGTGGTGTAGTCTAATGTATTGTAGTGGGTATACTGTAGGCTACTGTATATAAATATATTGGCCTATATATATATATATATATGGGCCAGAATCTGCTTATGGGGGAGGGGGAGTACATATCATATTGGGGGGTCTGGGTGTCCTCCCCCAGGGTTATTTTGAGCGTCAAAGACTTCATTTTCTGCATTTGGATACACTTTTATGCACCAATTTACGGTGGAAATACCTTTATTTAGACTATGTGAAGAAGAAAAACACAGATGACAATTCAAAAATATATCAAAAATATAATGGAAATTATGTTGTTGTGTGTCATTGGGCATTTTTAAGTGGGTATATATATGGAAATCCTGGAGCTTTCTTAGTGGGTATACTGCATCTACCTGCGTATCACGTAGACTACACCACTGCTTGTGAGTAAAGCAAATTTTCCAGCTACTTGCCTATTTTACCAGCATTTGGCTGGTAGATGGTGCTAATTTTGAACCCTGCTGTCAAATGTTTGTTTTTTTGTTTTTTTTTTAATGTGTGAACTTCTGTCAGTAGCTTGCCTTGAACTGCCTGCGTAGGTTGACCATCTCGTAGAGCCGCTGCTCCTCCAGGCCTCTCCTCCTGCACCACTTCCTCGAGCCACCGCCTCTCTCTCCCTTCACCTGTTAAACTCAAAGATGAACAGTTTTATGTACAATGAAGTAGGGCTGGGTTTAAAAAGTCCATTTTCTGATTCAAATTGATCTTCATTTGAATGATCTGATATGGATTCATAAAATCCTAAGATTGATCATTTAAGAGTCAAGACATTGGCATCAAAAACTGCCATGGCCATTTTCACAGATGTACGGCCTTATACCGCTCTGCATCACACCGTCTGTCCTAAAGAAAGCACTTGCACTTTTTTATTTCTGTCTCTATGTAACTGCTTTGGGGTTGATTCTTAACGGCAACAATACTTTTATTTTTCTCGCGAGAGCACAATTTGAATTTGTTCAGCGAGTCACTCTGGCATTGAGTAACGATGCTCATTAACTATGCCCTTGTAGCCGAGCTGCACCAATCACATCGGTGTATCTGGTATAGGCGGGCCAGAGGCGAGCTAAACACATGACGACAGTTTAATCTACCAGTTAGCTCCGCTGGTAGCTAAGCGTATGCGTGCCGCCCCTCTAGTTGGGCCACTTTCATTACTCATTGCCAGACCCTTAATCTCTCAGATTTGGGTCTGGATTTCCAGGCTAGGTTGGAGAGGTTCCTTGTACAATTTTCAGAATTACTTAGAATGGAAATATGCCTGATCGAATTGATATTGAATGGAATCAAATCGGAGCCTTGTGAATCGGAATCTAATTGACTCAGTAAATCAGTGGCGATACCCAGCCCTACAATGAAAAACATCTTATACCAAATCTGTCTCACCCGTCATATCAAATAGCTGCTGTCTAATAAAGTTACTTATTACTGACCTCCACCCAGGCATTGAATGTGTTGAGCAGGGTAAAGGGGTCTCCGTGGTTGCTGTTCAGGGGCTGGCGGGAGGTGGCACAGTCCGGGTTGTGCTGTGCGCTGCGCAGGAAAGGCGACTGAACACTGAGGGCCGCCGCCACCGTCAACACGGGATCCACCAGCTTAAACAAAGAGCCCAGCACCAGCATCTTCCCTGAATCGACACAGACACGTTTCCTAAATCCAGCTGCTACTGGGTTTAAAGCACTTTTAAACTCCAGTATGTCAATCAATCAATCATGTAGAAATGTCATTGCCTAATTCAGTGGTTCTCAAACTTTTTACACCACGTACCACTTCAGAATATATATTAGGCTAGTACCACCATTATCGCCCACGTTAAAATAGAGCAGCACAGGCCTACCCTGTTCAGCTACGGACAGTTCACGCAGGAGGCAGGTTTATTCCTAAAAACATTATTTGTTCACAGCTACAGACATGCTGGACTTCCTCGGGGTTCCTGCAGCTTTCACCAAGTCAAATGTAAGACCTTTTGAGACCATTTTAAGACCATAATTAATTCAATTTAAGACCTATGTCACGACATCAAATAAAAAAAATAAGTCAGATGTCTGTGGCCGCGTTGGTTCAGTGGGTAGAGCAGGCGCACATATACATGGAGGTTTATGCCTCGACACAGAGGCAGCAAAAAAAAATTCATTTGAAGTTGTGATATAGTGAATTATATTTGGACCAGCAAAAGAGAGAATAAAAGGTAGCGTTACATGGATGTAGCAAAATGAAGACCTGTTTAAAATGATTTAAGACCTAAAACACAATACAATGAACGTGACTACGTAGCAGGCTGATATCGCAACAAACATATTTCCACGTAAGGAAACACTTCATTTGCATGACTTCTATCATAGTTTAAGTATTATTATTCAAAATGTTGTAGTGTTTCTACAGTATTGTGTTTTTTAAATTCATTTTTTTCAAAATATATCAGATTCCCTCTGTGTTTTACTAGAGGGAGCTCGCATACCTAGTAACAGTGGTACTTGTACCACAGTTTGAGAACCAGTGGCCTGATTCATTGTGATATTTGGTATAATTACTTCCAGTACCAAGCCTAAATTGATGCTATTTAAAGTTTATTTGGTAACACTTTACTTGAAGGTATCTACATAAGAGTGTCATGACACTGTCATGACACTCATGAACCCTAACCATAACCAAAATCAAATGACACTTACTAAAAGAAGCGTTATGTCATAAATGTTTATGACACGTTCATGACAGTGTCATGTCACTCTTACGTAGATACCTTCAAGTAAAGTGTAACCGTTTATTCAACCCTTCGCCACCATGTTGTGTTTCGGTTGTCAGATTCATGAAAAAGTTATAAGATGAAAAACAGACTGCCGCATACAACAGGAGTTTGGTGTAGGAAGCTTACCTATGACCACATCCACTGGCAGCTGTGCCAGCAAACTACCTATAGAGGTCAGTTCTCCACGACCGTCTAGCGCCCCCTGCTGCTTCAGATAAGTGACTGCCGTCTGGATACTAGCAGCTGGAGGCGGGTCAATGAAGACGAAAGAAAGAGGGTCTCCAAGACACATGCTCTTCATCTGCAGGACCAAAACAGCATGAAGAACGCTAGGATTTAACTACGGAAATTGAAGAATTAAACAGAAGAGTTGCTCAACAAATTCAAAAAGTTGTGGGGGGGGTCCTTTTCTGGAACACTTTCATAATCTCCAGTCAATTTAGAGAAGCACTCTCCTTCTCTCCCTGTTTTACAATGGTTTGCCCTAATATCAATTTTCAGTCCCATAATTGAAGCTGTTATATCCTTTGTCTTACGCGTCAGTTTTTGATTTCATTTTGCGATTATTATCAGCTATTTACTTATCTATGTATTTACTTTCTGTTCTCACATTATTTTACTTCTTGTTATTTAAAGGTGCCGTAGGTAGGATCGTATAGATCTAGAAACTTCTCAGTCCCTCCCCCCCTTTCGTCTAAAGCCTAAAACGGTCTCCTAAGCCCCTCCCCCCACAAGGGAGAATGAATGTGTGTGCATGAGCAGTGATTGACACGCAGTTAGACACCCCCCCCCTGGCCCTGATTGGTGCATCTGAACAGGGAGCGGTGGATTTTTGCAAACCTCACTACAGGCTGTAGGTGGAGCCAGAGGAGCTGGATTTATTTTAAATGACCTGCTTCATGTAGTTCTACTGGAACATAGGCTCAGTTTCAGCAAATATGACAGAAAGTTAGTTTTATAAGGCTTGCCTACTGCACCTTTAACCTGGCTTCCAACACTTGTCTCTTTTTTTAAACACTGTGTGTGTGTGTGTGTGTGTGTGTGTGTGTGTGTGTGTGTCTCAGCTGTTAGATGAGGTTTGTCAAAAATATTTGAAGGAAACAAAAGAAGAGTTGCTATCTTGCTTTCTACGGGATGCTGTTACCTGAAGAATGAGGGAGTCCAGTGCCACTCTGTGGATTTCAGGGACAGGATAAGGGGCGAAGGCATCGTAGTCCGACTCTGCGTACAGGCGGTAACACACTCCTGGACCTGTGCGACCGGCTCGGCCTTTCCTCTGCTCAGAGCTGGCTCGGCTGATCCAGAACTCCTGCAGACGTTGCATCTTAGCCTTAGGGTCAAAACTCATTTCCTTTACCTTCCCTGTAAAAGAATGAATAACAAAACAATCCATGCATAAGGTTGTTGCATCTTATTCTGGGCCATGTATTCTTTTTTTTGCCCTTGTTTACTATTTCAATTTCGAAAACATCTCTCCCCCCCAAAATACTGCATGACAGATTTGGTATCTTTCGAACCTTTTGGATCCTCACTAAATTTAAAATGGAGAGATTTTGAACTAAACTTGGCTGCACAAAATTAGGTTTGTAAGGATTAGTCTGGATCAACGGAAGTACATTGTGTTGCCGTTTTCCAAAATCCCTTCGCTACGGGAAACGGCAACACCTTCCAGCTAGCGAGCTACACGCTGAAAATGTCAAGTTTGAAAGAAAATCTGGAGACAGTCCTGCTTGATTCTTTCGGGGAATGAATGTAAAGATTTACAAGGAATATGTTTACGGCCTTTCCTCTCTAACTGGGAGGTTTTGGGAGCGACTGGTGGGATTGCTGTGGACGCAGTACACACGGAGATACACTGGTGAGAGCCAATGAGGTTTAACCATGTATCCAGCTAATTGAAATAGCTCACGTTACTGTATTCTACAGTACAGCTGACTTCATTTAATATTGTATGTGGCGTTTTCTTTTGCGGGGTGCAAATGTTCCACCAAAACGAGTTCCTTCCCGAGACCATTTAGTCGCTGCGTCCGGAGCTTAGCGCCGCCCAAGACGATTGTGAATGGTTTAAAGAAATGCAAATGCACGCATCTGTGGTGTAGCCAGACCTTACTCCACAGAGCCATGGAGATAGAGCTGGCAATGCGAGACTAGTAAGGAGTGGTAGGTGTACTCCAAGTGCCATACCTGAGTCTACAACAAAGCGCACTCCATCTATTGTCACGGAGGTCTCTGCAATATTGGTAGAGATGATGCACTTTCTCACCCCAGGAGGAGAAATGTCAAACACCTGAAGAATAACATGATGACAGAGGATTAGTGATGAACCCTAGCCGACATATCCGATTCAAACATTGTAGTATGTCCACTCTGATCCAGACGAAGCAGACTGTGCCTTATCCTGCTGGGCCAGTGAGAGGGTGCTGTGCAGCGGTAAGACAATCCAGCGGCGTGTGTGTGTGCCATAAATCTGACAGGCCTCCTGGATGGTGGAGATCTCCGCCACGCCGCTGAGGAAGATAAGCAGGTCGCCGCGCTCCTCTGGAGGATAACGCTGATCGATGCCCTGCAGGATGCGCAGATATGGTCGGGGATCCAGTTTCTCTGAACGCGAGGGCTGCTCCTCAGCTGGAATGGGCTGGTATATCACCTTAGTACAAGAAACAGAGGGGGAAAAGTTGGATGCAATTTAAAAGAAAATATCTAACAAATTCTCAAACCCTGAAAACACAGAAAATGTTACTTTTGGAACATAATTCCCTAATTTAAAGCTTCAATTTGTATTGCAGGCGGCAATTCAAAATAGAATCCGTTCAGTGAAGAATACATTAAACTGACATACTAAAGTGTATGTATTTTTGTTAAAGCTACATTGTGTAAGAATTTCTCCCATCTAGTGGTGAAATTGTATATGACAACCAACTGCATATTACTTTCTAGCCCCTACATATATATATATATGTATATATATATATATATATATATATATATATATATATATATATATATATATATATATACATATACATATACATATATATATATATATATATATATATATATATATATATATATATATATATGAAAGCACTGGTATCAGATCTTCTTAAGAATGTCTATTACTCTCAAATGTATTGAGAGATGATGTTTTTTGGGTCCTTTGTGGATGCATTAAAAATCTGATAACGTTAACCAGCACTTGTTGCTTTAATGAAGGGAAGTCTTGCCAGTGCATTTGTCTTTGAGCATGCCCACATCAAGGCGCAGAAAACGGATTCCATCTCGTGAGATGCATGTTGTGGAATTTTTCAGAAACACCATGTTGTGTGTATGATGAGACTAAAGGGAAAGCTAAGACAACATCAGGTCATTCAGAGGTCACAGGGCAGGGCATGAGAATAGTCAGCCAGTTTTTAATAAACCAAACCTGTTCATGTATAATTACGTTCGTCTCTCTACAGATTCAAGGTAGCGTAGACAGCTGCATGACAAGGGAATGATTTGATTCAGGACCGTCTCCTTTTGGAGGTCGGTGGGCCTGCCACACTTTAGCATCTGATTCTTCCCAGAGAGAGGGAGAGAGAGAGGCTGAACTAGGCTTTAGCATCTATGTTCCGGTGACTACAATATCTTTGTTTACCTTAAAAGGGTCAGCTAAACGTAATGCCTCCAGCATGAGTTTAAATACACCTTCAGGAAGACAGGAACTTCAGAGTTTGGACGGCACTACATGATAACACATCATGGTTAAACTGTACTGCCTGCTTAATTGTCTCCTCTATTGCGTGTTCATTAAATGCTTCTGTGTTATTCATTATAATCTCCAGAACATTCTTCCCGTATGTGAAATGAGTTGTGCTGCTCCTGAGTTTTTCCTTAACAATGCATGTTCACATCTGTGATCCCCGCCACCCGCTGCTTACCTGTATGGGAAACAGGCGGCCTGGCACCTGCAGCACGGGAGCACTGTTGAAATAGTCGGAGAAGAGTTTGATGTTGATGGTGGCTGACATGAGGATGAGACGCAGGTCGGGCTGCTCCGCCAGCAGAGAGCGCAGGACCCCGAGCAGGAAGTCACAGTGGAGGTGTCTCTCGTGGACCTCGTCCACGATCAACACCTGGTACTGGGCCAGCGTCCGGTCCTGCTGGATCTGCCGCAGCAGCAGCCCCTCCGTCAGGAACAGCAGTTTGGTGGCCGGGGTCCGCGTGGTCTCAAAGCGGATCTGGTACCCCACCTGCAAAACACGATTAGATATTAGAGGTGGTATCTTCAAATGGCTTGCCTGGCTGCTTACTTGCTTAGCATAGTACAAGTAAAAAGTACCCATTACTCAGTGCTCAGAATGGTCCATTTCAGAACCACATTTAATCATTGCATTATAATTAATAATGCATTCATGTGTGCATCACTTTAATGCTGCAGCTGGTAAAGGCGGGACTAATTTAACTGCTGGGAAGCTTGTCCCCCCCAGGGGATCAATCAAGTTTTACCTTAATCGATTATAATCCATTGTTATTTTTTCGTTGGTTATATTTCGTATTATTGATCCGAATCTGTAAAGTAAAATTAGGGATCGACCGATACTGTTTTTTCAAGGCCCATAGCGATACCGATTATTAGTAGTCAATGAAACCGATAACCGATATTTGGAACCGATATGCATTTACAGTGAAAATGAAACTCTTTAAGGCAAAATTAAGATTTTGGAATGTTACAAACTCCAACACAAAGTTTTGTATAAATGCTTTAAGCAAGTGTTTAATAAATGAGAAACTTTTCAACATAATCCCCAGTAACAGAGTCAGATAGTGTTGTGGGCGGGACATTAAGTCAGACTCAGTGGTGAGGGAAACCGAAGCAGAGGGACAGACACAGAGATGTAGCCGAGCCAAAGTAGACCACTTTTTAAATTCATTAACTTTATCGGTTCTCAGACAAATAAAACGCTGATACAGATAATCTGCAAACTGCCAAATAACGGGCCGATAATCGGTCTATCCCTACTTAAAATACGTATCGTAATATTTCCCTGTAAATGGTAGTGGAGTAGAAGTATAAAGCAGCAGAAAATGGAAATACTCAAGTACAGTACTTAAGTTGCTCTCCACCACTGGGCAAAACTCCCTTAAGTCCAGTTCTCTTTTACTGAGTTCTCTTTTATAAATATTATAACTCAATATCGTTATCGCGATATCACGTTGCGCAATATTATATCGAAAGTGTTGCGATGAGTATGCTACATTTTGTTTATTTTGTGGAGCGCTGCGTCCCGTCCGTTGGCTCTGTGGCTTAGCTGTGTTCAATTTAGAGTCCGCTTGAAACGCTATAATGATCATGTTTCATTGGCCAGTTGCCGTGCCACTTGCACGTGTTAGTGCACGTGTTAGTGCACGTCAGCGCACGGGTCCACTACGTGATAAACCCTATGGAGCGTACCACGTGACGTGTGTGCACATTTTGACAGAGCGACAGCGTAAGTGTAGAAATAGATAAAGACAACAAAACGGAACGAATCAGAGAAGCTAAAGAAAAGGTGTCCTGTTCTGTAGACACGGTCGTTATTTATGTATTCATGTTGTACCAGTCCAATGTGACCGTCAGTTGAAATAAACCTTGTGTTGTAAGAAAACTTGTTTTATTTGTTATGAATCTATTTTGATGCGTGTTCCCGTAACTTTTGTAATTTGACATATGTTTAAAATATCGAAATTAATATTGATATCGCAATATTCATAATCGATATTGCAATATCACATTTGGTCAATATCGTGCAACCCTAGTTCATAGACTTAAATGTAGATCTTTGGTTCATAGACTTTTTTTTTTAATGTAGATCTTTGGTTCATAGACTTTTTTATGTAGATCTTTGGTTCATAGACTTTTTAATGTAGATCTTTGGTTCATAGACTTTAAATGTAGGTCTTTGGTTCATAGACTTTTTTTTTTTTTTTTTTTTTAATGTAGATCTTTGGTTCATAGACTTTTTTTTTAAATGTAGATCTTTGGTTCATAGACTTTTTAAATGTAGATCTTTGGTCTAGCGGTGCTGCGACAAACCTTTGAGCCGTACTGATTGAGACTCTCAAAGCTGACCCTCTTGGCCAGGGAGATACAGGCGATGCGCCGAGGCTGAGTGCAGGCTATGTGGTTGAAGCCAGCCGAGAGAAGATACTGAGGTACCTGGGTAGATTTCCCACAGCCTGTGTCCCCTGCCACAACAACCACGGGGTGCTTTCGCACCAGCTCCACTATCCGGTCCCGGTACTGGAAGATGGGCAGGTTCTTCTGCTCCCGGCGAAGCTTGGCCAGCTTCCCAAAGCTCTGTCTCTGGCTGAAGTCCAGGAAGTGCAGCAGAGCCAGGCGGCAGTCTGAGATCTCCTGGCTGCCTGGACCTGAGGCTCTCTGCCGGCCTCTGTGCTCGGACTTCCCCAGGCGCTCCTCCACATCCGCGGTGCACACAGACACATTGATCCTGTAGCGGGCATCGTACTCTTCAGGAAGGCCGAGGTCTAGCGCTCCGGCGCCAGTCTTTCTCCCGTCTTTCCTGTCCTCTTTTGCTCCTGCTGCAGACATGTCCCTCTTTGTTTTAAACCTCTGGAAGCGGTCAAAGAAAGACCAGAACTCTCTGTGCTCCTGGCTGCCGGCCTGGATGTAGTCATGTCGGCGGAAAAAGATCTCGTCCAGTTGGGCTCGGCACTGCGGGCTGTCCCAGTCCCAACTCCGGCTGTCTCTCCCCCGCTCCGAATCCATGTTTACCGTGGGATACGGTACTCGCTTCCAACATCAACCACGTTCATTCACCAATACATTAAATAGACATTCGGGGCTTTACAAACAGGTAGCTAGCAGTTGAATAAACATGTCACCTCTAAACTGGATAACTTACGGACAAACTAACAAGGTCCCTCCGTTTTAAACCCGATGTTTTGATTCCATGTGTCTAAGACAGACCGAATACACGTTCTTAGCATTGTTTTAAACTGATATATCTGAGATTATCGGACACTAATAAGTCAGGGCTGACAAAAGAATGAAAAACAACTGGACACATAGCTACAGCTTCGACTGCTGCGAAGACCGGGGGAACAATAATACGGGAGGACCGTTTCCGCTCTCCGCTCTCAGCTCTCAAATATCTTCCGATTAGATTCGTTTGTTCTTTGTTCCGGCGGTAAAATATCCATAAAGTTGGATTTTTGGAAAGAAGTCTTTGAGAATGATATAGTGTTTAAAACAGCACATGCAATCATTATTGAAAGTATAAACTGTATCATTTATTACTGTGGTAAAGTTGGTTTCATATTGAACATTGGCTATTCGTCACATTCGAAAAATCTATTATGCAGCTTACCATTTTGACCTATTCATGTCAAAATACTTCTGATGAACTCAGCTAACCCCCCTACACATAACACAAAGCTTCTTTTCTCAAAAAAACATCCTTTGATTTTTTAAAATATTATTTTTATTATTTTATTTGATCTTTGTAGACCCAATTTGAGTTCATCAGAAGTATTTTTACATGAATAGGTCAAAATGGTAAGTTGCATAATAGATTTTTCGAACGTGTCGAATAGCCAATGTCCAATATGAAACCAACTTTACCAGGTTCATTTATTTAACGTGATGTTTTATGTACTGTTGGTAACTTTGTTGATCTTATTAGAGACATTTCATATTCATAAAGCTATTTTTTTCAATGTATTCCCACCTTTGAAGTTGAATGTTAAATTGAATGTTATGTTTGAGTCTCGTTAATTTGTATTAAATAAGAAATGCATGTCAGTAGCTAAAAGTTACTCTCATTACTTTCTGATGGAACTATTATTTTTCTTTCTTGTTAAATGAGCTGGTATTACTGATTGTTTGTACATTCTTATATATCTTATATTTATGTATGCACTTTTAAGCATACAGGAAATGTCCTAAATGCCACGTCTCCCCCCTCCCCCCAAAAGAGACTCAACAGAGGACAATATGGTAGCGTTTAATAGTGTTTGAAACTAAATATAATTTGCAGTCTCTCCACACATTCTGAAAAACATCCTACTTAAGAAGACACTTCAATAATTTGTAATGAAAATATGGCACAGTAATCAAAAATATAGAAATATGAAGTCAGTTCAAATTTAGTTGCAAAGGAACTCAAATAGGATGGTTATAAAGCCATCCAAAAACTCTAGATGAAATGCATGTCAGAGAACGAAAATAGAATATGTTGAAAATTGGAGGTTATAATAGAAATTTTATTTAAAAACATCTGCTATAAAACCCAGATTTACAACAACTAGAGACCGATTCAGTTGACAAGATTAGGGATATTGTGACCTGTCATATCATCAAATTAAACATGAAAGATTAAACTCTCTTAACTTAATTTATGCTGATGGGTTTTAATGCCAATAGAAAAGCAGTTCACAGCTGTCCAAATGAAATGCAATCCATGATCAAAAAGGTAATGCCCATCAGTCACATCACTAACGTTTTAGGGATTTCTGCCAGATTAAAAATGTATAATAAATGTGTAAGATACCAAGCCATAGGAGGTAAGATGGAATGAGCTTGCTGACATTTTGTTTTTAATGTACACAATTCAGAACAAAGAGAAGTGGAGGAAAATTCTTATTACATGCTGTACTTTATCCACTGATAAAACATAGGCCAACTGAGCACATTTCATTTGTGAACATCTAACAATCACACCTAAAGTCTTTCTTGTGCAGCACATAACATACACAACAACAACAAAAATAAAAAACACACAAAATGAAAACATTTATTTACATTTAAAAACATTTCATCAACCCCCACCCTCATAAAATCACAGTGGACACAAAATGTGTTGCGAATGCTCTTCAAGCAAACAGTGCCTTTGCCATTGCAGCTGAGACTGGGAGTCGAGGCCACTGAATCAGCTGGAAAGTCAGAGTGGTGAAGCAAAAATCCAGACTGTGGTCACCGGTCAGTTGTCATGTCCATATGGCCTCGTTTGGCCACTTTGCAGTTATCTACACTCCTGTCTTTTCTTTGATAAAGCCACGGAACTTGGTGACTGCTGTGTAGATTCCGGGTTTGTTCCTGCGGGCACAGCCATCCCCCCAACTGACCACTCCTGCCAGGAACATACCTCTGCTGGACGGACTGGACAGAGGGCCGCCAGAGTCCCCCTAACACAGACAAATACAGGCACGTGTGTTAGCATAGAGTTGCTATGTGGGGGCAGAGTGGGGCATTTTCTTTTCTCTCTGCCCAATCATTTCTTTTCCCATGGCCGTGTAATCAATTAAATAGTAAGACAATGCAACTAGTGTGTGTGTGTGTGTGTGTGTGTGTGTGTGTGTGTGTGTGTGTGTGTCTCTGTCATTATACATTCATCATTAGGGATGATCGACAACAGTTCCATTTCCAGTCAATTGTCAGTAAGGCTGAGTATTGTTAAAAAATATTCAATACCGTGACTTCAAAACAGATTCCTAAACGATTCTTTTTTCAATACCAATTTTATAAAACAAAAATAAATTACAACATGACACATTACTCCAAAAATGTTTTTATTTATGTTCCAGCTCCTACTACGTGAGCCGTCTCTGTGTAACGTAGAGTCTTTCCTGCGCGTCTCTACAACATGTAACGTTAGACAGCCAATCACAGACATTATTAGATCTTGGAAGAAGCATGCTGCATGCTTATTGGCTCACTGACGCTGATGAGATTTACTCCTAAGGTATTGAAATTGGGTATTAAATGACAAGGCCTTTTTTTCCAATACTCAATACTTTAAGGCAGCTACACACCGGGCCAATAATCGGCCGTCGGACAGTCTGGCGAGGTCGGTGACTCGGGTCGGTTCAGGGTGTTCCGTGCCGTCGTCCGTTGGAGGAGCTGTCGGCCTTCATTTTGGCCGACCCGACATGCTCAGTCGGAGACAGGGCAGTCGGGACTCACCCGGAAATGGGGGCGGGATGAGCGTGACTAGAGTCTCTCAAAATCTGATGAAATCTTTTAAACCAACCTTTGTCGATCTGAAATGAAGACAGATTCAGCAACTGCATGGTCTATTTCTCGCTTCAAATGTTTTTCAGAAACACGTTTCGATGAACTGTTTTAGTACAACATGAGCTCGTATTCTGAATGAGTCGCCATTAATGGCCGGTTGAAAAATCCAAAATCCGGAAGCAGCAGCCAGACCCACGTAACGGGTTCGTCCAATCAGCTGCCGGTTTTCATTTTTGGGCGACAATACAGATTAGCGCCGCCTGCTGTTATGGAGACGTATTACGTCTCGTCGCTTTGGTGTGTTCCGAGGCATTTTTTTGACCAACTCGGGGACACCGATCAGCCCAACTGCCAACGGTCGGCCGTCTGGTCGGTGCCTAAAAAGTATTGAATTCGGTACCCAGCCCTAGTTGTCAAATTTGCCTCTTACATTTGCCATACTGATATGGCCTCGTTTTGTAAAACATTGTGGCAGGAAGCTGAAAGCTGGGCAGCCTGGGGTTCAAGGCCTTCTTCTTACCTGACAAGCATCGACGCCTCCGGTCAGCACTCCGGCACACAACATCCGAGACGTGATCTCCCCTCCCATCAGAATGTTACACACCGTCTGGTTGACGATCCGGACCTGGGCCTTTTGGAGCACTTTGGCAGCAAATCCTGAAGCACAGACAGACACACACACACACACGAGGACACCATCACCCTTGTGTTCAGGTCTATAGTTAATATTACCGTTTGGGGCTCTAACAGTCATCAAGGAAAAGTTATTGTTCCTATTGGCGGGCCCTCAGTAAACGGGTATGGCGTGTGTAAGCAACTACATGACATCAATCTGTAGGCAAATATAGAGCAACTACAATCAATATATTGCAGCAAGTTATACAAATCCCCTATAAATCAGAGATCCAAACAGAACCACAACATTAACACCAAACCAACATATTATCACCTGTAGTTTGAATTCACAATAAATTATGTGTATCACATATTTAAATACAGGTATGTCAAGCAAAGACTAAACATATTTTTCAGAGATAATTTGATGTTTTTCTTTATTTAGGAATTAAAATTTGAATGAAAGACCTCCAGGGGATTCAATTCCATCTGTAGTAAAATCAGCAATGACTACTACTACTACTACTACCACCACCACCATGTTACTGCCAAATCAAAAACTCACATGTAAGACACTACTTGATTTGTGATATCCGTCCACTTACTGGATATTTTAAAGATTCAGCTAAAGTTTTATAATAAAATGTTTCATGGAATACTAGGTTTACTGTTGGTGGAGACTCACCTCCTTCTCGAGTGGCGCCCCACCCGGTGATCCACACCATGCTACCAACGGAGAAATCGTGTTGGGGAGCCGGCAAGCAGATGGGCCTGATGTAATCTGAGTAAGTGACAGGGCTGTCCAGCTCCATCAGGGCGATGTCATTATCGAAGGTGTAGTGGTTGTAGTTGGGGTGGGGTATGATCTGCTTCAGGTTCCTCTTCACCACCGCACTTCCAAGCGTCTGCTGGTTGTGAAGGCCCAGGTAAACTTCCCAAGTGCCGGGCTGGGAGTACCTGAGGAAACACGGCGCAAAACGTCATTCTCAAGCTAGAATAACCACTGATGTCAAGGCCAATTTTACTTGCACAGCATCTTTCAATGCATGAAAACACAAAGTGCTCTACATTAAAAAACAATACACGCACGCAAGCACGTATCTGCAATATGAAAATTGAATAATCACCAGACATCTAAAAGTGGATGAGCGGCAAATAGATCTCTCCACCTTACTTTTTCTGAGAGGGCTGTGAGCATGATGCAGCCAAATAAAGATGTGTAATTGCCAGTGAGAACAGTAAGATGCTACCTTGTTTTGGGGTCATCTTGCACACAGTGGGCGGCGGTGACCAGCCAGCGTTGACTGATGATGGTCGCTCCGCACACGTGGCTGAAACCTTTGACATGGAGGCTGACCTGCCAGGGAAACTCCCCTGCATCGGCGTCCTGACCGCCCACAATACGAGACGTCTTAAACATAGTGCCCCCGCAGTCTGCAACGTAAAACAATCAATCAACCACAGGGCTGGCGTGTTGCGGCTTGTTGTCGTGTCTGAAGTGGGTGGGAGTTCACAGCTGTGCTGTCATGCGAGCTAAACAATGCAGATGGCGACGATAACTAGGTTGTGAGTGGGAGACAAAGTTCACCCACCCACTGAGCTTTTGATTGTGACATACCGCAATTCTGCTCGTCCGATCCGTCGTCGCAGTCCTCTGTCCCGTCACATTCTGGGTTCACTTTACTGATGCATGCATTGTTATTACATTTATATGTAAGGTCAGTGCAGCTCACAGCAGGGCCTACACCAGGGCCTGCAGAGAGAGGGACGGAAAAACAACCAATTTCAAACTATGAGACAGACCCTGGAGGAATTCCTCCAGTGTAATGGTGGGGGGGGGGGGGGGAACGACCTCATTTCAGCATCATCAATTATGTCTTACGTGTCTTACCGTATGCACTAAAATGCGTTCTTTAAACATGTGCAAACTTTTTTTTATTAAAAAACGCCCCCCCGCATAAATATGCAGACTTTGGCTGATTATGCATTGAATTATGCGATCGCATAATCACGTTTTTCTGGAGGGACTGTCTGTATATGGGCGCACGCTCTACCAGGTGAGCTACCCAGGCGCCCATGTAGGTGCTGCTGCTGTGCAACCAGTAGAGTAAATGTGCGTTAAAACCAAAACAATTGTGTAAAAGAGTCCACTGAGTAGCTTAATAAGTCAGTCAGCACAGGAATCACGCTGAAGTGCTTGACTCCTGTGGCAAATTATTCCTTGTTTTAAGAAGAAGATGGTTTTTAAAAACATAAATACTAGATTCAGTGACTTATGTCTGGTGACATCTTTGTAGCCTGGTGAAGGAGTCTTACCTCTTGGACAGTTGAGCTCATCTGACCCATCCCCACAGTCGTCCTTGCCGTCGCAGTGATTCTTCTCCAAAACACATTTGTTATTCTTACATGTAAGTTGTCCCGATTGGCATTTACCTTGGGAAACAAAAGAAACAGACCAAGCATGAGAAAACGGACCGAAAGCCTTTCGCTGCTCGTGTAAAATCCGTCCGCCATCAGTGTCGACAGGTCTTACCACAGTTGAGCTCATCTGTGCCGTCTCCACAGTCATCTACGCCGTCGCATTTCCAGAACGTGGGCTTACACAACCCGTTTCCACAACTGATATCGGTTGAAGAGCATGCTGAAGAAAAACACAGTTAAACTCACTTTGTGTGTCAGCACTGTAGAGAGTGATCTGACTGTTGATTTGGACTACTCTTTCCAAATTTCATCCGAGTAGATGGTACTTACTGCACTTTAATTCATCGCTCATGTCTCCACAGTCATTCCAGCCATCACACCTGAGCTCGTTTTTAATGCAGCGCTGATTTCGGCACTGGAACTTGCCTGGACAAGCTGTGGATGACAGGGTCAACGTGAGGTACACTCGCGTAATGTTAGGAAATAACCATTGGCGGGGAGAAACTGAGTGGCTTACGGTCTGTGGCGTCGATGGCCACGTACGACGCACTGAAACCTCGGTCCACGTAGGAGGCGTCGGAGGAAAACACCACGCTCATTGTGTTGCTGTTGGTGGTTTCGGTCACTATTCCGTCTGGCTTTTCCCCACACAGTCTGAGGATGAGACGCACAGGTAGGGCTGAGTTCAAATAAATCGATCCTCCGATTAAAATCTCTTTGTTTGAGTGACACAAGACTTTTACTTGAGGAAACGGGGGTTTGTGTCCCGGCAGTATTACTTTAAGGGGACCGGTGTTATAACTCAAACCACAATCTTTTTTCTAATCTTAACTAGACATTTAGGTGCCATAAACTTAACCATTGTCGATGTAGGGCAGACACTTTTTGTCAACTGCAACTCTCACAGTGCCCTTTAGCCGGCTCACAGCCACCTTTTCTTGGCTAAATGTAACTGTAAAGACCCAAAGTACTGTCAAGTTGTCCAAACGGTCAATTGTTTAGCATGGTATAGTTGTTTTACACTCAACTCACTGGTTGTAATCTACAGTTGTTTATCAGTGACTGTCAGGTTATATTCTTGTTCAATTAAAAAGTACTTTAAACAATCAATTCTAACCTAAATCTTAATCTTAATCCATGTTTAATGTAAACATCAACCTGGTGCATTCTAAAAAGCACATGGGATTGTAACTGAAATGTATCGAAGCAAATTAAAATGAAATACTAAATGTAATTGATTTGGGAAATCTTTGGCGATATATTTATTGGGGGGGTATACGATATTTTGCGATTTTAAAACATATTGCAATATTCTGCGATGTATTGCAATTTATTACCTTTTTTCCAACTTCAAACTGTTCCCAATTTTAAATGATGTCCCCAAAAGGAAACTATCAACATCTGTTTTATCGTTTGTTCATCTCAACTTCAATTTTATTGCTGTAAAATGGGATCATCAAGCAGACAAACTGACCAACACATATATAATAATAGATCCATACTTGGCGTCTGTGTATCGATGCAGTATTGCCACAGAAAATATCGATTTGCTCCCCCACCCCTAATATCTAGCCCCACGCACAAGCAGTGACATTAGAATTAAAATGTCTGTATTGTCATTGTACGGGTGCATACGACGAGATTCAGGCGCACTGCCTGAGTGGAGCTCAAATATACAAGATAAAATAAAAAATAATAAAAAAGGAGTTAGTAAAAACAAGTTTACTTACATGCACACATTGTAGCACACATACATACAGATTTAAACAGGCATACACAGTATGCGTATGTATGTACCCATATTACAATGTAAGATATTGCACAGAAAGGTATTATAGAAAAACTAAGATATCAGTACACGTGTGCTCTGTATGCGTGGACTCACTTCTTTCCGTTGACCTCCACGTAGTCTTTGGGACAGTCTGTCCTGTCCTTCCAGCCAGGCTCAGCCAGGAGGAACTTTTTGAAATTCACCTTCACCCCCTTACCAGCAGGGACCTGAATGATTGACAGAGACGAGTAAAAACTTGACGACACAGTGACGGGACCTTCTGAGGAGCAGGGGTTAAAGTGGGCCAGAACGATCCGGAACGGTGGTCCGCCACCTTCGATTAACAAGTAAATTCATCTAATTGGCAGTTCCATACATCAGTGTTGTTTCCCGTTAGAATAACGCCAAATTCATCAATTCCAGTGTTTCCTCTAGTCACTCTCAGCAGCGTGCGCCGTGAGTCCATGAACAGGGTGACTGATGGTGAGGTCACACGTTTGTAATAAAAGCAAGACCGTTGCGAACGATCTGGTTAAAGTCAGTTGAGCAGGTGAAGATCACGTTGTCAGTAGCCTACCGGTTACAATCGAACATACAAACATGATTTAGTTTGAATAAAAACCTAGTCTCGCATTGCCAGACATTCCTCCACAGTGCTGCGGAGGAATGTCTCTGGTTCATTGGCATTTCTTTAAACCAATCACAATTATCTTGGGCGGCGCTAAGCGCCGGACAGAGCCACGGTGCCTCTGCAAAAATAGCCTCGGGAAGGAACTTGTTTTGGTGGAACATGTGTACGTTCAAAAGTAGTTTTAGTCGTGCGAGAGAAAACTCAGATGATTGGACAGATCTAGCTAGCTGTCTGGATTTACCCTGCAGAGATCTGAGGAGCAGTTAACCATAGTCCTCAGAAATCCACCAGAGTTTAGAACGCCAACACATGGAACGTCGCGGATATAGACTATAAAATAAAATTATATATATATATATATATATATATATATAAAAACTCAACTCCTGGCTGTTTTGGAAGAATGCAATAATGACAGCAACAGGTGAAGTAATAATAGTGTATAAAAGTAGCCTAGTAGTAGTAGCCTAACCCCCCTTCTCCCCCCACCTGCCAGATCCCACTTTAACCCCTGCTGAGGAGTGAAACAGAACAGAGGCATGTGTGAAACGGATGATACGGCCGTGTAACGTGTCAATTAAACGCCGACGTCTCACCTTGATCAACCACTGGCAGGAAGTTTGAGGAGGATAGTAATTTGGGAAGTTGGGAGAAAAGAAGTCGCCTTTCTCGCCCAACAGCTGGCCACCGCATTTTGTATCTGTTCAGAACAACATTTAAGTGTCAGCCTTTGCACAAACATCACATGCTCATGGTGCAGCTGGTGGCAAACACCGGCCCCTACCTGGACTTCCGCGTGGGATTTGGGAGACCTGTGCTCTGAAGCCTGGGTAGTTCAGCTTGTCGTTTGTGGCCATCGTCACCAGCATCACGTTACCAGAAGACAGAAAGGTCAGCTGTGAAGTGTGTGAGTATTGCCCACACAACCTGAAGAAGGGAAAAAAAACAGACAAATATGAGTATGATAGTATGATCCAATTTTGTTTAAATGCATGTTTATTGTAAATTAACTGATTCTTATTGGATCAAACACCAATGTAAATGTAAAATGATGTTTCTGATGTTTTTCCTGCTAGTAATGAATTATGAATAAATTCTTATTAAACCCTCAGCACTCATGTGATTTATAAATTAACCCCCACCCACACAACCCTGTATTTTACTCAAATTTACAGACATTATCTACCACGTATTATGACGTCAAGGCTCTGTCAAAAAAAACTTTCATTTATGATTGCCAACGCAGCCAATACGACTCCAAATTACAGACGTGGCAGATTCACACGAGATAAAGATCACAGGCGACCTCCGTAATTCTAACAAATTAGTAGAGGTCCCCAGGTAATCCTAGTCCTGTGTGAATACTGCTTTACAGCTAGACAGTATATCACTCAGGCATTTTATGTCTCCCGAGCAAGAATGCCACTTATTATTTTGTCATGCACACATGAAAGTTCAGGTCCTGGTTGTTGCATGTTCTTTTTCCGGTTTTGAAAGAGCAATCACGGTTTCAAATTTCAGCTGAATTGCTCCCAGATTTAGAGTAAACCAGGGATCTTCAACAGCAGGGCGGCCGCCAAATTATTGTTCGATAGTAAAATAAATAAATAATTAATAATAATAATAAAATTATAATAACAACAACGTCTGAAAATATACATTAACATGAATCCAACATATTATTTGTAAAGATAAATCTTTTTTTTTGATTTACACAACATTGATTACGTGCTATATATAGATCTGGCCTATAGAAAGCCATTCAGATACAGTTACACTTAAATATTCACTGTGCTACATTTTAACATTAAAACATGATATAAATACATAAATGTATGAATAAGTCAACAATTATTATTGTAATAACTTAGTACCGTATGCACCATAAAAAGCTATGTGTAAAGGCTAAAGGTTATAGTAGGCGTAGTTTAATATGCAACTCAATTTTATACAATATATGTAGTAGGGGGTCCCTGCCCCGTCTCTTTTTCAGATGAGGGGTCCTTGGCCAAAAACAAACCCTGGACTAAACTGTTGCAAGTGCAATTGTTCTAGCACAGGCTTAACCCAGACAATGTCAGGCCACCGCGCCTGTGTGTGCAGTATAAGGACCAATCAGAAGCATCACATCTGACCAGCAGAAGGCCTTACACACAAGATACACTCCTCGCTATCCAAATCTAAAAGACACTGTATGAAAATAAGAGTGCAGAAGGCTTGGAGTTATTTATTGGCTTGAAGCTGTATTTAGATTAGTCAAAAGCACAAAAAATACTCACTGTTGCATAACACGCCTCTCAATGGCCACCAGGGAGTCGTAGATTTTGACAAAGTCATTCATGCAGTCGTCCTCCAGTTTCATCCTATCAAAGACGAGCTTGATGACGAAGTTCGGGTCCGCTCTCAGCTGCCACTCGGAGAAGGTGTTGGGGGGATAAGGACTGTCGGGGAATCCCGGGGACTGGATCTGCCCTATTTGATTGGGTTTTGTATGTACTGAAAACCTGAATGACTCTGAGACAAAAACATTGACTTTTAGTGGTGTTCCCATTCGACTTTGTAAATCAGTTGTCTGAATGCAAATTAAATTATGACCACTCTACAAACTTACTATGCCCAGTTGCATAATATCATGCCACATGCAGCAAAATCCTATGTCAGAAAAATATTCTAATGTAACAAGTGACACTAATCGATAATGGTTTCAGTTCCAGACCCTGTGAACTATGCAAGACATGTTTGCCGTTTTCTACCTATATAGAGGAGTTGTCTAAGATAACTCTAGTAGAAGAAATGATAGATGCAAGCTGAGGACTTACTGCTGAACTGTGTTGACAACATTCGGGAATCGATTGCTGTGAGATAAAAAGACAAAATCACATAACTTAGATGAGGATACTGACAGCAAAGTATGTCCACGACACTCGTTTGGCCTTCGGTTGCTTTGACCCTACCTGAAGACATCACATCTTCAAGGACCAGAGAGTTGCCAGGTTTAGAAAGTGTACGCCGCTCTTTGTCCACTAGCTTCTCCATTGAAGACATGGCACTGTCTACAGATGCCTGTTGACCCGCCGGGACTTTGAACTCAGACAGGTAGTAGGCAATAACACTGCCTTCACTGAGAGCAATCAGACAAGAATTAAATAGTATACAAATGGAGCCAAGTCAGAAACAAAATGTCACTGTACTAAAAGGGTCAGACAGATGTGTGTGTGCGGATATATCAAGACTCTTGTTGGTCTTATATATTACTACTACTGTAAATTCGTCAATGATATCAGTATTATAATGGCAGATTTTCTATAAATAATAGCTGTTAATGCAGCTACAATAATTTCAGTCTGGGTTTGGATTGAGATTTGTAATGTTACCTGGTAAAACTTTATTTCAGTAACACTTTTAGATGCATATTTCTTTCCACAATTTATGTCTGTTGTGTCTGTATGTTTGTTAAGTTATTTTTCTATACCACAGCTCCTTTGGGTTTATGTTACAGACTGATACAATTTACACTGAAAAGAAACACTAAGGCTTCAGTAAATCCCATCCATTTTTTGGGGAAGGAAATCTTTAAAAAATGCCGGCATTCGATAGCAGAGAGCTTATACATGCACAATCATCTGAACTTGCAATGCTAATACCAGAAAACGTTTAGAGATTAGTGTGTTATAAACGGTGGTGCTACTGAATCTGCATGCATACAAAAAACAAATCACTTGTTCCTTTACCAGTGGCCCTCCAAATTTCAGTAAAATCTGATAACAAACACTAGGGCTGCACGATACGAGGAAAATATGCGAAAACATTGAATATCGCGAAAGTGACATTACTTGAACAGATCTCAGTTCTGACAACTAATGAAAACCCCAAATTCAGTATCTCAGAAAAGACAAAGACAAGGCTTGACAAGGCTAAAGACAAAAAGGACCGGACTGCTGCTGAGTGGTCCAAAGTTATGTTCTCTGATGAAAGTACATTTTGCATTTCCTTTTGGAAATCAAGGTCCCAGAGTCTGGAGGAAGAGAGGAGAGGCACAGAATCCACGTTGCTTGAAGTCCAGTGTAAAGTTTCCACAGTCAGTGATGGTTTGGGGTGCCATGTCATCTGCTGGTGTTGGTCCACTGTGTTTTCTGAGGTCCAGGGTCAACGCAGCCGTCTACCAGGAAGTTTTAGAGCCCTTAATGCTTCCTGCTGCTGACCAACTTTATGGAGATGCAGATTTCATTTTCCAACAGGACTTGGCACCTGCACACAGTGCCAAAGCTACCAGTACCTGGTTTAAGGACCATGGTATCCCTGTTCTTAATTGGCCAGCAAACTCGCCTGACCTTAACCCTTTAGAAAATCTATGGGGTATTGTGAAGAGGAAGATGCGATGCGCCAGACCCAACAATGTAGAAGAGCTGAAGGCCACTATCAGAGCAAACTGGGCTCTCCTAACACCTGAGCAGTGCCACAGACTGATCGACTCATTCAGGCAAAAGGAGCCCCAACTAAGTATTGAGTGCTGTACATGCTCATACTTTTCATGTTCATACTTTTCAGTTGGCCAACATTTCTAAAAATCCTTTTTTGTATTGGTCTTAAGTAATATTCTAATTTTCGGAGATACTGAATTTGGGATTTTCATTAGTTGTCAGTTATAATCATCACAATTAAAAGAAATGAGCATTTGAAATATATCACTGTGTGTGATGAATGAATATAATATACAAATTTCACTTTTTGAATGGAATTACTGAAATAAATCAACTTTTTCATGATATTCTAACTATATGACCAGCACCTGTGTATATATAAATATAAATGTGTGTTGCAGCCTTTGGTGATGTGTATATTGCGCAAGCTGAAATTGCGATGGTGAAAAAAAAAAAAAAAAAAGATATATTGTGCAGCCCTAACCAACAGACAAGTGGAAACATGAGCCTCTTGGTAGAGGTAATAATAAAAGGATTCATACCTGAAAGCCTTAACTGTAGATCCAACATAGTATTTGTTCAACTGTGGACTTTTGGAATAGATGGATTTGAGCTGAAAGAGATGGGAGGAAATATCCCAACAGAGCGTGAATGACGTTTGTTAATAAAAAAACACCCAAAAACAACTGCTGACACGCAGATGGATTCCAGAAGTGGTGTGGAGGCCTGAGCGGCAGTCTCACCTGTGTTATCACCTGCTGTGCCAGCGCCTTGAACTCGGAGGTGGTGGAGTTCTCGTAGGCGTCTTCGAACACCTGGTTGGTGATCCGCATGGAGCCGCTGTACATCCTCTTGAGTCGCACATTATCACGGACTGCAGAAACACACAGACACTTACTGCACAATTGTCACCAATTTCTTTTTGCCTTCTGGCTTTTGAGTTTTAAGTCCCCCAGGTGTACCCGTTTATACTGATGTAGCTTTAATGTCTCCCTCTAGGTTTCAATCACTTGCATGTGCAAATAGTCAGACTGAATAAACAGAATGAAGGTGCACTGGGCGCTTACCAATGAACATTTCATGGTTTATCAAAAACTTGTACGCTTACGTGTTTTTGTTGATTTATGAGAAGGAAATGAAAAAGGACAGCAGTAAATGTACGCTTTCTCTCCCGTTTGATCCATTATATACCATATATATCTCCACCAGAGAAGTCCGTCTTTTGGTCCCATTTGTTTATTAGGTATCTCAAATCAATGAAATACAGAAAAATCTTAAACCACCAGGGGCCAAGAAATAAGTCCATTAATGTGGATCCAGTAAATAAAAACGATAAAAAAATAAATAAATTTTAAACTGTGCGAAAGGGCTTTTTTTAAAGTCTTTTCTCATCATCTACAACACTTGCTTGAATGAAAACAATCTTGCACATACAAGTGCTCCGCAAAGACATACGTAACGTATAGGCAACAAAATACTTTAAACAGTTTTTCTTTTTCTTTTTTTCTTTTTTTTAAATAAAAAGGACTTTTAACTTTGAAAAATAACTAAATCACCAAACCACAAAAGCGGGACAAATTAGTTTGCTTGCCAGTGTGCACCTATCAACCCTGTACATACTATACATGTCCATCATATTAACTGTTAGGGTTAGGTCAGTTCAATGTATCTGCCATCATGGTTTGCCAGGACTTTTCCCCTGGACATGGTTTTGCTGTTCTGTATTATTTCTCTCATGTTGACTAAGCACATACATCGACATGCCAATTACCAGATGGATTGATGGCCATTACTCACCTTTAAAACAATTTGTTTTCATTGTGTTCAGGTGGCTTCAAAGTTCACGCGCTTTTTCATCAACTGTTTGCTACAGAGCTCAACAGTGTGGTTCCGGAAGGTAATACCCCGTTCATTTTCTCCATAAGGATTTTGATAATTAGCCATACTGTCTAAACCATCCGAGGTAGACTGACCAGGAAGCTGTGAGGTTGTGAAACCAAGGTTTCTGTTCCTGTAGAAGCCACAAGTCTGTATGATATCCACCTTGTTTTAAGAAAAACAGGTTTTATTAGCAATGTCACGGAGAAGTACTACACTACCCACAATCCTAAGGGTAACAGCGACGTCTTTACGGTTTAGAACCGAGACGCCCCAACTCAGAGTAGTTTCCTGTATCTGTGCCATGTGGGTTACTCACAGCAACGCCTCTTTAGGAGACTAGCGG
The DNA here is from genome assembly GCF_031162955.1 of Sander vitreus. Lineage (NCBI taxonomy): Eukaryota > Metazoa > Chordata > Actinopteri > Perciformes > Percidae > Sander > Sander vitreus. The sequence goes on from NC_135857.1 coordinate 8,933,317, forward strand.
CAGGTCCTGAGTGTGTTGATTCCATCGGGAGAAGTGAACGTGAACACAGATTATGAGCGACTCTTTCGGCCCATAGTCACCAAAACAGATATTGGAGCCATTCTTCAACAAGCCACATACCTCCAGAACATTTTGACACTAAAATGGCATTTTTCAGACAGACACATCAGGAGAAACAGAACTTTGTTTGAGACCTGTCTCTGTCTCAGGACCAAACTCTCGCCAGATCTGGCAACACAGATAAACTAACGTCAACTAACGTTCGTGAAACTAAAAAAACTAATCTCTGTGACGCTAAATATGGCTTTTAGCTGTGTAAATATCTAACGTCAGCAAAAGAAAACATTAATAAATAAACTTTTCATCCATCCACACGACGTTCACTACACTTTCAAATGAGGCCACGCCCCTTTAGGAGACAGGAAGTGTGTACTGTTTTATACCATTGACGCTGCTTGATATGCGCTCTCTTTAGTATAGAGGATCTCTTTCACCGCACCTGGGAACCCGCAAACGGCTATAGCGAGCTGCTACCACTGCTACCAAGTCTATGATCGTTTCTGTACCTTTTTCAAAATGTTCTTTTTCTGTTTTATGGTCACAATTCATCTCGTAGCTGCTTGGCTTGGTCCACAACTTAAAACTCTTTATACAAGCATTTAATAAAATGTCGATGGAGCAACTGAACGGGGAAAAAAAAAAAAAAAACACTTCCAGAACCAGAACCGTTCAAAAAGTGGGCGGTCACTGTTGAGCTCTGTTGTGTCCTATTCGTCTAATTAATATTAAGGAAGGAGTTCTTACAGTGGAAATGCCAGACCAGCAGTCCGGTTATAAGGGCTATAACAGCAGCAAAGACCACCACGGCGATCACAGCCCCGACTCTCCCGGGACCCTTTTTCTTCTCAAGCTTTTTGTTATCCGATGCTGGCAGGAACTGGACAGACGTGTCCCAGTCTTTGTCCTGGAAGACAGAAAGACAGATGTATGGGTGAATGAATGATCAACAAAAAAACATAAAAGGGCCTACATTAAAGTGCCCATATTATGAAAAAAAACAACATCCATGCTGTTTTGAGTGAGATACAGGTTTCTGAATGTATCCTGCCTTCAGTCTGCGGTTAAGCTGGTCAAAATCAGCAGGGCCGTCTACGTCATTGGCCGAAACATTTGGTGTGTGCTAACCACTTTAGCTAATACCACATCAGCTAGCTGTTTCTCCAACTTCGGTCAGTACAAGGCAGGATTAGCCGGGAGACTTCTTCTAAACGAGGGCACACGTCCAACTTTGCGTGGAATACCTGCAGACGAGGGACATGCAAGTAGTTCTATACAATTTATTTTGTAGATTAGGGTGAACTCGTGTGCGTTGTAGCAGTGTTTTGCCATTGAGAATGAGGTGGCTAACCACTAGCAGCAGTAGCTTCTAGCTAGTAGTCCTTACCCAGCTACTGCGCATGTGCAACTCCAAACAAAGATGGAACAGCAGTGAGATGCCTCACTCTGTAGCTAAAACAGAGAGCTCAACACACAGGGTGAAAAGAGGAGCTGCAGCAATGTGCAGTACAACAAAAATATGGTGTTTTTTGAAAATTAAACCATGTAAACCTATTCTGATATAACCTCTAAATACAATTATGAACCTGGAAATGGGCATAATATGAGCACTTTAAGATAACAACAGCTTCAAAATATGAATTCATTTCACAGGAGGGTGAAGACATTTGTGTGAAAGCATTTCACCTAGGATGTTTTTTTTAGTGACACTTGATTTTTTGAGACAGAGTAGAAATACCGGTCTTTCCTCTATCTGAGTAGATAATCAGCAGAAAACAGCAAGTATGAATTTGTGTATTTTAGGAGTGTCCTAGCCTGGGGTGACCTACAGAATTGCATTCTCAAACAGATACAAGTGAGTGATGGTGCGGTTAGATACTTAGAAGGGAACTTCATGCATGAGTCACGGCCCTGTGGTTACTCTTTGAGAGACGAGACAGAGGGGGGAGGGCGTACAAAGGTTTCACCGTGTAAAATCCTGTCAAACCTGCTGCAAGCAAACCACTCGCAGATCTGAAGTGGAACACAACAATTCTCTTTGAGTGCTCGCCGGACTGTAGTAGAAAATGAATGTTCCCTGAAAAACTAAACGTCGTTATGGACCAACAAAAGATCATCTTAGAAGCTTTGGGATTCCTATGAGTTTAATGTTGTGCATGTACGTTTCACAATAACAAGGAGTTTCCTGGAACATTGTCTGCAGTGCAAAACTACAACTCCACTAAGTGTTTCATAAACAAAGGACAACTCTTCCCTTCTGCCTGTATACACCTGATATCCATGCTGAAGGACTATATTTAATTATACTGCACCTATGAGGGAAAACATTGAGTTTTGTTTATTAATCAAATATTGCATTACACATTCACTGCCCAAAGTGTTTTAAAAAGCAAAGCTACAAACCAAAAAAGGGAAATAGGTTCAATATTAAGAAACAGAGAACATATTATAATGCCACATCTCCTTATAAACAAGATGAGGTTTTTGGGGCTCCAAATCATTTTCAAAATAACCAGAACTGTTGACTGAAGCCTGAACTGCAAGTCTTAATCTCTACTGAGCTTGTAAACAGTGTCCATATGATTCAATAAATATCATTACTATAAAAATACACTCAATGATGTTTTAAGCCCCCAACGTCGACTTCAAGGCACCTAACCCTAACCACAGACAGAAATTACCGTATAGTACAGGAGAAGCTCTCAGGCAGTTTCGACTTACCTTCGCTGTTTAAGTTTAATTACTAATGTTAACTAGCATTTTAGTTAGCAATAATTAGCCTGTGCCTATGTTATCTCCTTACATATACCTACGCTCTCCGTCTCTACAAGATTGGGAATGATTGAGATTTCTCTTGGCACAGCTACCAGAAGACTTACAACTTTCAGACAGGTTGCTCACGTCACATCTACGTCGTCTCTCTCAGTTGGAGGCTGCACAGTAACGCTCAGCGCTCACCGGAAAAGTGCTTCTAATATCCTTCACTGGTCTCCGTCCAGAGCAACGGGATCTGTTGGTCCATTCTATATACCGTCTATGGTAGCTGTGCCAAGAGACATCTCAATCATTCCCAATCTTGCAGAGACGGAGAGCGTAGGTATATGTAAGGAGATAACATGGACACAGGCTAATTATTGCTAACTAAAATGCTAGTTAACTTAAATAGCTAATGTAAGTCTGAACTTCCTGCGAGCTTCTCCTGTACTGTACGGTAATTCCTCTATTATGCGACAGTAAATCCCGTGGTTATGACACAATCGTTAGACTATTTTTACAAAAACGTCTGCTACGGAGCCATAACGTGAGATACAAGTTAAGTTTGCACCGATAGACCGGCCGGTGACCGGAATTGGCCGGTTTTCACGTGCTCGGCCATGACCGGCGACCGGCAGGTCAGTCTGACATATGCCGATTTCATGCTACAATTAACGGACAACTTAAGTTATAGGCGTTACAGTTTAAGGATGCACGCACACACGGACGCGACAGCACAGTCTTTTTCCTTTCTCTCAACTTTTCCGCCGTGTGTCGCGCGTACCCGCTCGCGGTGTGAAGCGCGTGTCCGCGCTATTCTCGCACATGTAGGGAACCTCGTGAATTAACCTGCAACATGTCAGCTGTTTGGAAATTCTTCAGCGTGTGTGCAGAAGATAACAAGTTTGCAATATGCAACACCGGCAAGGAAAGAGTAGGGCGTGGAGGGACGACACCAAAAACCAAAATCACATTTTTTTAGTTGGATATTGGATGTGAAAAGAAGGAAATGGTTCTAACATTGCACTTTAGATGTGTGTGAATTTCCCACACCAGGAGTAATTTATATAGTTCTATTTTATAGTGATCCATTATCTGTTGAAAAAATGTTCTATGTTCTGTGCAAAATGTTCTATTAAAGAAGATATAGAAAATAAATGTGTGTGTGCTGTAAAGAGGTTAGAAAAAGTGAAAGTGGAATCGGCTAAAATCGGTATCGGCTGGCCTAAAGAAAATCGGAAATTGTAATCGGCCTAGAAAATTGTAATCGGTGCATCTCTAATGTAAAGTTATTCGCTGTCAAAGTGACAACAAAATGGCGCCATAGGACGTACGTGCATAGACTGTTAAAGAAATGGACCAACAGATCCCGTTGCTCTGGACGGAGACCAGTGAAGGATATTAGAAGCACTTTTCCGGTGAGCGCTGAGCGTTACTGCGCAGCCTCCAACTGAGCTTGAAGACATAGATGTGACGTGAGCAACCTGTCTGAAAGTTGGACGTCTTCCGGTAGCTGTCAAGGGGGTAAGCTTCGCTTCAGAACTCGAACCCGTTCTCTTAAAACATCCATGCTCGAACCTCCTATGGCGCCATTTTGATGCTACCAAACAATCACCCGATGTTAGCATTCTACTGACTGCCATTCATTTTGACAGCGAATAACTTTACATCTGAAGACCAAAATCAGTCACTGGAATGCTAACGGCGGGTGAGTGCTTGTTAGCATCAAAATGGCACCATAGGAGGTACGCGTTGTTGAGAGAGTCTTACCCTCTTGACCCTAACCATTGCCTAATCCTAGTGCCTTCCAGGCAGTGCTGCCTGGAAGACGACGTTGGGGGCTTAAAACACACAAAAAAAAAAAAAACTCTGAAAAAGTATTTCTTCAAACGTCAAATACCTAATTTTGTCCGCCTTTAACAGGAATCTTCTTCTTCCTACTATTATTATTATTATTGTCAACAACAGAGGTGTGAATCTTAATAAATCTTAATATGCAGATGTGATCATTTTATGTTTTGAAAGGCATTTCATTATTACCCAGCCTCACAGTCAAGAACTTTGCTATTCAATACTCCTCAGATCTGCTCCATCGTAAACTGGAGAACACATTTGCTGAGAATGAAGGGGACTTTTCACATAATGCGTTGTGTTCATCACCCTGCTGTGATGAAAGCGGGGTAATCTGGAATTTGTATATTTGTGTACAGAAGTGAACAAGTCACAACAGGGCGGAGGAACCTGGAGGAATTCAGGCGACGTTGGCGGCCCTCGGTGGCTGCCTGCTTTCTGAGGACCTTCTCCGCTGATGAGCTTAGGGAGGTTCGACTTAGGGAGAGAGAATCACTAATTGAAAAAGGTTTTATCCAAAGCCTTGAATCGGTTTAAAGGTGTAAGGGTTTTGGAGTATAACTGACTGTATACTAACGTTATATACTGATTCATTTTTGTATTGTGCCAACTTCTTGGAAATATGTCTACAGAGAAAAGGGGCTGGGCAAGTTCAGCTTCCTAGAGCTTGTTTGTCATCTCAAAAACCTGTTACATTTACAAGGATGTGTGTTGGAAAGTAATACCATGGGTCAAAGAACATGACACCCAAGATTTTTATAAAAGGATTTCTGATATTTTCTCACTAACTACTGCTCTTACTTGAATGGAAGAAAACAAGATTAGACATAATCCCTGTATCCCATGAGCTATGACTATCTTTCACAATGTGTACTGATCCTTATCTGAATGTGGATTAGAGATTTTCTTGTACATTTGGGCGATTGTAGAAGAGGTATTTGCTTTCATGAATCTAAAGAGACACTTTACATGGGATTAACAAGTTTAAAATCTCACCCAAATAATACCAAGTTAAAGTGCTGGCACAGTCTCTAATCAGAACCTGAAGCTTGGCGAAGAAATGAAACCAGGTTTTCTTGTAAGTTTCTTCTAAGTTCTTAAGCAAAACAGCTTGCAGGCAATAATGTCTGACACTGTTGAGGTTTTAAAAAAAACTATTTGTAAGGTTGTATGTGACATTCATTTAAGTGTTGTGCTGATGAAAACACAAGTGACCTCTCTAGCCTACTAAATGGCAGGTTTGCTATCCTAGGTTCATTTACCTTTAGCTCACACTAACTTATAACTTATCTTTTAAGTTTGTCTCTACATCACGTGCTTCACTTTCTGTCTGATGCTCTCCACTGTCCACAAATATGCACCCATGTTAAGGAAGCATGTCATGCAGGTAACACTCACATTCTTTCATAAAAACACAAACTAGACGTTCGTGTTTTTATGAAATTTCAGTTCATAAAAAACAAAGCAGACTAGACTGTTTTTGTGAAAGAATTTGGGTGTTAAGGTAAAAACAGAGCACCTCTTCTGTCGATATGTGCTCCCTATATCGAGAGTGCTACTTAGCAGTATTGACAGGGGATTTGGTCTATCGAAACACGCTGAAATAGTAAATAAAGATGTTATAATAGGAGTATCAAAATGTGCTCAGCGTATTCTTACATTAGACTTGTCCGTTTGTACGCAAAAACATAAACGAAGATGTATATAGCAAACTACTGACGGAAATATACAACTAGAAATGGAAACACATTAGTTAGCATTTGTCGACGAGGCAGCATAATTCGCCAGAACACCCCCACCTGTCTGCATGACTTAAGCTATGTGTAGGATGTACAGAAGTAGCTAGGCCTACAAGTTTCTTACCAGCTTTGGGGTGTATCTTAGTCCGCTGTCCATGTAGTCCATTAGGGGCCAACACTAGGCTGCTACAATTAAAAACCAAACCGACCTCAAACACCTGAACTACTTCTTCTCTCCCCAACTTCTCCTCTTCTTGTTTGTGTCTTTGACCTAATCGCAGTTTCTGATGCTGTCCGTAAGCTGTCCCCCCCTCCCCCCGAGGTGAACCTGTAGACCTGGTTGCCAGGAGATGATTCTTGTGTTCGTCAACGAATTCACCTGCAAACAAAATACATCTATAGCCTAGGCTATCACACACAGGTAACAACGAAAACAAATGTCTTGTGGTGTCTTTAAATAAGGCTCCTCTTCGGTCGAGATGTTGTTCACAAATGTCTGACTGGGCCTACATCTGTCGCGTTTGACTGCAACCGAGAGAAACTCAACAAAACCCCGGAGAAAAAACTTTTTCCGGGAGCTTCAGGTTTCTGCGGGCGTGTCACCGCCCTGCACCTGTGGCAACTTCCTGTTTACCTGTCGCAGGTTTTTGACTAGGAGCGCTCTCACTGTGTGACGCATAGGTATGTGTGTATATGTCTGTGTGTGACGAAGCTCTAACATTGGTCGGAATATAATATATAAGTGTGATGACGTCAGTGTTGGTGTTTCAAACTGTATTGTTGTGACCATAGACCTTTTAATGTTATTATGATTACAATCTGGGCGTGACACTCTATCGCCCATCAATCATCATTTCCGATACATAGTGGTTGTTGTTGTTGTTGGAGTGTACAATGTAGGCAACTTGTGGATGCACAGCATACCACTGTGTGTGTGTGCGTGTGTGTGTGCGTGCGTATGTGCTTGTGTGCGTGCGTGCGGGGGGGTGTGCGCGGGCGTGTGTGCATGTGTGTGTTTGTGCGCGCGCTCCTCTCTCTGGCTTTCTCTTTCGACACAATTGAATGTATGAAGATCCATTAGGGTTCAAATAAAAAAATGTAATATCTCCAAAAGTACAATAGCATAATAATAATAATAATAATACATTTTATTTAATGGCACCTTTCATGACACTTATATCAAGTACAGTGATACAAAATATTCAAAAACAATAAAGCATTAATAAAACATCTGCAGTCCACATTTGATAGAACAAGGCTCATCAATTAACAGTTTAACACCACATAGGTTAAGTTAGGCCTAATTTAAAAAGATGGGTTTTAAGAGCAGTTTTAAATTGTGTAATGGAGTTAAGTGCGCGGATGTGAGGAGGGAGGGAGTTCCAGAGTGTTGGTGCAGCATGGGAGGAAGCCCTGGCACCCACTGTGCTCAGCTTGATGGCTGGTAGTGCCAGTACACCTGAGGACCGCAGGGAGCGAGAGGGTAGGTCTGAAGGAGGTCTGTGAGATAAGGAGGGCAGGGGCGGTGCTAGAAGGGGGGAACAGGGTTTTGAATTGGAGGGATTTTAATTTAAAGGCTTATGGTGTACAGAACACATGTTGTGTGGCTGATAGTGAGGTTTAGAAGTCAGAGAGACTAAATCCGTTCAGCAACATATCACATGTAGAGCATTTTGAGAGCTACTCTGTCATAATAAAAACAACTGGAGACTGTGTACATGCTGATATATGGGTCTGATAACATCTTATTAAATCGGAATTGGACCTAACAGGATGTGAGTGTTTCTGTGACTTCCTGTTCAGACTGAAGGTTGCTGGAATACTGTAAACTATCCAACTTGACCACGGCTTTTTGTCACCGCCCCCCCCCCGGCTGCTGCCGCCTGCTCTCGTCTACTTTACAGGCGAGGCGCAGTTCATCTCAAATGAGCCTAGTGTTTCCGTGATGACAATCCAAAAATCTGATACCAAGGAACCAGCACTGGAATTGTTTTTGTTTTTTTAACAGCAGACTGAGCCTATAGAAAATGTGTATTGTAGTGGCCGGGTTGCTCAGTGGGTAGAGCAGGCGCACATATACTGAGAGGGTTATTCCTCGATGCAGAGGTCCAGGGTTCAAGTCCGACCTGTGGCGATTTCCTGCATGTCTTTCCCCTCTCTCACCTAGCTGTCCTATCAAAATAAAGGCCGAAATGCCCAAAAATATTCTTTAAAAAAATAATTGATTGTATTCGGAGATACATTTTTTTCAAAATAAAAAAGAATGAAATTAATAATGAATGTTAGGCCTATGCATTTTATTTAGCAGAATTAAAATGGTGTTGTTCTATCCTATCCAATATTTCAGTAGTTGTTTTTATCACTAGAGTCTAAACCAGATTTTTTCAGTCGGTCTGATTGTGGTGTTGTGGCTGGCCGGTTTTTGTAATCAAAGAATTTTCAGGGAGACCGGATGGTGCAATGATAGGTTCTTTATTCAATCACAAGACCTTGACTATTTTCTGCAGAAAATAACAATAACAAACAACATAGCAATCCTTCAGCATTCGTTTCTTTCATACATAGGTAGAGTGGTCATTTGACAACACAGGCATAGCATCCCATTACAAATCCCTGCAACCAGTGGTGAAATGTAACTAAATACATTTACTCAAGTATTGTACTTAAGTCCAAATGTTGAGGTTACTTGAGTCTTTTCTTTTCATGCCACTTTCTACTTCTACTCCGCTACATTTCAGAGAGAAATGGAATGTAAAATCAATTAAGCAAAAGTTCTGTTACTGGGGAAATATCACCTTTCATTCTGTGAAAAAAAGATCAGTAATGCTGTTCACGCCAAATTCCTACCCTACTTATGTTATGTAACTTAAAATACTCTTTAAAAAAGCCTCTTTTTAGGTGGAAGGAGTGAAAATCCTCAACATTTGCCTGTGTTCTGGTTTCAGAATGATGAAGTTGGAGAGCAGTTAGATACAAAACAGGATGTCAGCTCTACAGGATGATTCTTTCCCTTGGCAACTCTCGTGTTTTTCCCAAATGATGTACAGATTTTTAGGCATTCTATTTTAAAACGGCTTAAAGAAATAGTGCACATAGCTGCTGTAAATGGAGCATGCCCCTGGAAATCAGTCTGCATGAGATAGCAGAGGCCAGCTGCTCTTGGATTGTGCTGATTTTGGAGTTAAAAAAACTTCAAAAAAGCAGAGCATTCTTTATCGGAGAGATTATTGTGCATGGAGGTTTCAGGTGTTTGAGTAGCCTTTTCACTGTGGAGAAGAGGGTTCTGATATTCCCTTCACCTGTACTCATAATATTTGCATAATGGGCAGTTTTAGCTGCTGAGAGAGCATTTTTGTAATGGAGTATGTGATCTCTTGTTAATGAACAAGAGATTAAACGTTTATTTTTAGCATTGTTAAATATTAACATGAAAAAAATCCTTTTACTCCTCACTTTTCAAATTTCACCTTTATTGTTTTTGTGCAAATGTTCACAATCAATGTGATGGCCTGAACTGTGCTAACATACCATCATATATTACCTTTAGTGAAAGTTAACTTTCTTTAAAAAGGTTCAAAATGATTTCCTTATTCATTCCCTGTCAGGCAGTCTTTTGTGATGTGTTCACTCCGCATGTTCATATTGCTGTTATTACTGTTTTTCATGTTGTGTAATCTTGATTTGGTTTCATACAGCCTATTTTTAGTATCAGTCATGTGATCTTAGCTGGCTTTACGCTGCCTTGTTTGTGCAATGTAACTATGACTCACTGATGAATCACCTACAGGTTTGTTTCTTTCTTTTTTTTACATTCATGATGAGCCATAAGTTTCTGTTTGAGAAAACGGCATCCCCTCTAATGTGCAGGGGTAAAATGATTACATAATCCCAAATTGTAGGCTCGGTCATTTTAAGGGACTGAACCAACCCACTGATTCAGACACAGGCGGATTGCTATAACTAGGCAGCAGTACTTCTGCACTTATTTCTGTAGGCTACGAAATACAGGACAACCTTTACAAACACACCTTCAAAACTTTACTTTCTGAAACTTTGTTAATAAAGACATGACTAAGGAAAAGAAAACTAACCTTAGTAATTTTTTAATCCAAACGCACACACCCTTAAAAATAATGAAACAACAAAATTTGATAACTTTTTGATAATCAAGTCATCAAGTAGGCTAATTTGTAAGAAGAATGCCCCGAATCCACTGATTCTAGTTTCTCAAATGCAAAAATGAGCTTTTTTTTTTTTTGTCTGCTATGATATTTAATTAAATAATAATTACAAATTTCAATATTTTTGGGGTTTTGGATGGTTGATCGGGCAAGACAAGCAATTTGAATATGTCAAGTCAACCCCTGAGATTTTTTTCTTTGCTTATAATGTATACTTTATTAATCCCGCGAGGGGAAGTTACAATGTTTTCACTCTGTTCACACAGGCCTGAATTACACACACACACAGGTCCTACACATGCACTAGGGGGCTGCTCATGGAAAGGTGGGTTCGTAGCCTTGCTCAAGAGCACCTTGGCAGTGCCCAGGAGGCGAACTGGCACCTCTCCAGCTACCAGTCCACCACCATACTTGGTGGACTGGTGGACATGGTCCGTATGGGGACTTGTACCAGTAACCCTCCGGTTCCCAACCCAACTCCCTACTGACTGAGCTACTGCCTATATTTATCTATTTTGAGATTTAATGTACCAAACAAAACCAAAAATGACAGAATAATTGAAAATTAAAATAATGTTCCCTTTAATAGCACTTTTATCTGAGACAACAAAACTAGCCTGTTTAAAAACTCAAGCAACATTTTGTTTAATCTATCTATCCATCCATCCATCTATCTAAGAAAAGACGACACATCCATATGGAAGTTGTGAGTTTATTGATGTGTACACCCCCACTGTAACCATAAATCTGTTTCTATTGGTGTCAATCAAATTTCTTTGCATCACTAATATGCATATTATATTAGTTCCCGGTCCCTTCCCACAATCAAGCAGGCAGTTACAAGATTGAAGCCATTTGGGTGCATAGTGAGACAGTCGCATACAGAGATACTGTCACAGGAAGAGGAAAAAAATAGAAAACAAGAGAACAAACTTAAAAATATATATCATTTCATATAAGAACAATGCACATCACAGGTAATCCTCCGGAAAAAAAAGCCATGATTGCAACATCAACTATACAGGCCTACAAAGACAATACTAAGAGAGAGAGAGAGAGAGAGAGAGAGAGAAGAGGATTGTAGGATTCAGTTTACTCGTTTGTGTCATTCTCTACCTGTAAAAATACACAAATTAGCTCCTTTCCCCCCAGAAACCAGCTCTCCAAGCCTTGTCTTTCTGTCTCTGTCTGCCTGCACAGCCCTCCAGCTCCAAGGTGTCTTCAATTGGCTTTGATCCAGGGCCGGCCCAAGCCTTTCTCGGTACCCAAATCCCAAAATCCAGATTGCAAAATTTGTTATAGTCAAGTATTATAGTTAAGTACTAAATTTGGTATATTCAGATTCAGACAGCATTTGTTGTAATCCGAGAATTAGTCATAGCATCCCCAAATCCACCAAGTTGCGTACATTTTTCATTTGGGCAGCTGCTTACAGTATGTGTTTGTGCCTCTGTGCCGGCCCTGTTTTGATCTATCAGACTGTTCTACGCTTTATGACCAGCAAAGCCAAACAGTTGCTCCAATAACACGTGTGTACATCATCCCCCAAAGTTTGTTTCAAAGTAGTTTTTGCTTCAGATCATTTGTGCAAAAAACAATGAACCAAACCGAAAAAACAACACTTGTTTGTCAGTTTGTAGCATGTCATTGCCCGCTGTCACAATGTTTGTGTGCATTCAAATCAAAGCCACATAGGAACCTGTCAGATACATAGTATGGAGAGAAAAAAAGCTTCTCCGATACATTCAACTATGTAACACATGTCAATAGGTTGTTTTTTTTTCTCCATCTATTGAATTATACTGCTTCCCTATTGATAAAAGGTTGTGTTTGTGTGTAGGAGGGGATTTGTTATCACATTCACTTGGTAAGAGTTCAGAGTAGTTCTTGCGTGATGTATTTGAGCTGGGGGGTCTGTGCACACCTTCCTCTTCCCCGACTCTTTCCAACAGTGTGCCTGCAAACAACTCGTGACCACTAAGCTAAGAACCCTAAACCGACTCGTAACCTCTTCCCTGGGGGAAAAAAGGTGGAATAAAAACATCTATTCTTATATATATTTAAATTGTATATGTATATTTTGTCTGTTATCATAACAAAGAACAGAAAGTAAATAATTCATGATTTCATTTTTTTTTTTCTCATTTGTTGTATCACTGTACATTTTAATTGGTACAAAGAACCTTCATATACAAGCAATCTATTGAGAGGAGAAAAAAGAACGAAAGAAAACATCAATTCTTTTTTGAGAAAAACCATCAGAAACTGCATGGATGACACCTTGCATGATGGAAAATCAAAGTGTAGTGTTTGGTATGCCGGTTTGATGATGGCCACTCAAAAACATTTACATTTTTGCTTGATTTGCCTTTCACTTTCAAAATCAAAGAAAACGTCTGAAGAAATGTTATACATCTTGATCTGAGATAGCTGTATCGATAATTACAGAGAAATCTGCAGAATCACATTTTCCATAATGCAATATGGCAGATACATCACCTTTTCAAAAGAAACATGATCAAAAAAGAGCTCTATAATACAATAGTAGCAGTAGTAGAAGTAGTAGCATTTTTTAAGGATTGTTTTGAACAAACCAGTAAATGGAGTTTGGATGTATGCAAATGATTTTAACAATAGCATATGTTATTGGTCAGTAGTATGTTCCCCCTCAGGTTGCCGTCCTCTGTCAGACTCCACAGAGCCCCCCCCCCCCCACCCGTGCAGGCTCTGGTTAGATCTGCATCTGCTCCAGGTATTTGTAGGTGGGGTTTTCGTAGCCGTGGTTCTGCATCTTGCTGAGGTGGCGTTCCTCTGGTGTCAGCATGGGGTCAACCTGTGTGACACACACACACACACACACACACACACACACTTAATAGCTGACCCTAAACAAGGGCAGAACGCATTACCAACATGCTGTGTGTGTCGTATGCAAATGCTGTAGGGACAACAATCTAATTAGCCTTGCATTTAACCCATGCTCCATTTCCATAACCCCTGATAATTTAATCTGAATCTGACACTTGGAATAAGATGGATAGCAGTTCATTGAGAGCACTTATTCGGGTTCACACCCTCTGCCCAAATCCCCACACTCTGCTCCAAATAACAGGGGGCTTACCTCCACGATGCCATGACTGATGGTGCCGTATTGCCTCTTCCTCAAAAGCACCAGGCTGATCACAATAACAGTTGCTATGGCCACCGCGATCACCAGCAGGCCAATCAGTGCACTGCTCCCAAAGCTGAAGTCCTCTCCCAGGGGGCGGTAGGACTCCTAACAGGTGGAACAGGGGAGAGGAAGACAGAGAGAGCAACAGTGAGGAGACATTCAAATAGTTGTTCTCATGCCGTTATATGACTATTTGAGCTCCCGTCCAGCTAGAATGTACGTGAGTTCTTTAGGGCTGTCCCATCTTAGTCAACTAATCAGTGGTTTTGTTCTTAGTTGACTAAGATTTCTTTAGTCGATTAGTCTTTTTTTTTTTTTTATGCTTTTTTTCATGCTGAATGATTTATTTCCAGGAAACTTGTGAGCACATCTCTGGAAAAGACAAGATAGTTTGTTTTTTTGGAAGATTATGTTTTGGGCTTTTTTTTACCTTTGTTGGATAGGACAGCTTAAGACAGGAAAGTGGGAGAGTGTGGGGGATGACATGCAGCGAAGACCAGGTCGGAATCAAATCTGGGACGCTGCGGTAAGGACTGAGCCTTAGTACATGGGGCGCACGCTCAACCAGGTGAGCTACAGTACCAGGGCGCCCCAAACACCTGATCTGGTGGTGATTTTTTTGGTGCTTTTGCATGATTCTTTGTTAAGAAACTCAGTTCACTGAGTGTTAGATGACTAAGGATTTCTTTATTCGAGGACAGCCCTAGAACTCATATTCTTAATCTCTATCTTTATGACCAATGATCATGACAACATTAACTGTCTGACACAAACTATCTTCTTGGCTTGCTGTACTTACATGCATGAAGTGGTTCTGCTATGCTGTGCACTTTTACTATAATAGCTACAGGGATTTCCATTGCACAGCTATCTAAAGAGAAGTGTTTCAAGTCAAGTCAAGTCAAGTCATTTCTGTAATTTGAATTGTTATTTTTGTAAAGCTGTGGTAGGTTCGCACTCCTTGCCCTGATCAACATTGTTCCTGCTAAAATCTGTGCTACAAAATATCTACAGGGGAGGCGGTGAGTCAATTGTTATCTTGATCAATAGTCATGATAGAAAGACATAAGCTTTATTTATTTATGAGTACAATGCAAATGAATCAACACTTCTCTAAATGTGCTAGAGTTAGCCAGCCAGCTCATTTTGAACTGTAGTCCTAGTTACCTAGCATGCATGTCTTTATTAGCAGCCAGGTTGACACATACAAGAATGTCCCTTTAGAACAGGGGCCCCCCACTACATATATTGTATAAAATTGAGTTGCATAATAAACTGGGCCTTCGATAACGTGTAGGGCGGCCTAAAGACTTTACACATACCTTTTTTTTTTGTGCCTAGAATACTAAGCTTTTAGAATAGCCTAATAATTGTTGGCATGATTTTATAAATCATGTTTGAGTTTTAAAACATACATGAGGCACAGTTAATCTTTAGGATGAACTGTATCAGTGGATGGCTACGTTAGTGGCTACCTTACCTATGGGCCAGTAAGCAGTGGGGATTTATATTTGCTAATAATATGGTGGATTCATGTTAAGCCTTAACAATAATTTGGTGGCCACCCTGCATTGACTGCGAGGACACACTAGGGGTCCCGGGCCCCCTGTTGAAGATCCCTGCTTCAGAATATAGGCCAGTCATTTATTTATAAGGAAAAATAAGAGTAACAACACATTTGTGACAAATAAAATTGGATTATTCTGCCCTGCAGGTAAACTGATTGAAACTTTGCCAAGCATGGATAGCAAATTAGTTTTTCCTTTTTAGAGATTAATCTTGGTCAGAGTAGCTCTGAAATGGGGAGATGAAGTAACTCATGTTATTTCATAAAACCACAGTGAAGCAGGGACAAACATCCTGTTTTGGCAGAGGTTCTGTAAGACATGATTGACTTGTGATAGTATGTGTACACATGCGTGAAATGTGTCTTTGTGGGAGGATCGCGTAATATCTTTTGCCAATTCAGTATGAACACACCACCACAGTCGCCTACAGCACACACTTATCTTCACAATACCATCTGGCACATATGACACAAACTAATCATATGTAGACAGCCACTGGGGGATATTATTATTTTTTTTTTTACTGCTCATTCTCACACATAAACTGAGCGCACTCAGTTTGTGTGGATTCACATTCATCATATCATATCAATTAGATTTTCAAAATGTGTACATTCAGAGACAATCACATAACAAACATGCTCCCATGCAGAAATAACAAAAACATATTGGCCTTAACAGAAGACTTTAAAGAAAAACAGGGAGGGGATTCGGGTTCCAAAGCTGTTTTTTTTTTATTTATTTTTTTATTTATTTCATTATTCAGCTGCAGAACTGGAATCTCTGCACACTTCCTCCTTCTTTCATCTTTCTTCCCACTACTGATAACTACAGTTCCCCAAAGAGCCCTGTGGGGGGCACCGCTGTACTCACCAGCTCAGCATCATGCAATACGCTGACTCTCTCTGCACTGTAAACCATCTCTTTAACATCCAGAGACTCATCAATCACCTGCCAACACAGACAGGGGAGCCCAGGTTACACTCACCACAGTGTGTGTGTGTGTGTGTGTGTGTGTGTGTGTGTGTGTGTGATTGTATGTGTGTGAGACGGATAGGGAGAGAAGGAGAGAGAGAGAGAGAGAGAGGCAGGCGGAGAGCGAGAGGGCATGATTGTGCAGTGAAGTAAACTGCAAAGATTATCTGTGTTTGGGTGATGATGCACTCAGAGCTTTCTCGTACAAACTGGGAGGGGGGGGTGGTATGCAAGCATCCACAACAGACTCTCTTTTAGGCACACAGGTTAACAGGTCTTTCTTAACAGACTGTCAGTCACTCATTATTGAGAATCTGAAGGAGAAGAAGAAGAAGAAGAAGAAGAAGAAGAAGAAGAAGAAGAAGAAGAAGAGGAAGCGCTGTGAGTGGAGGTGGGCAGTGGTGGAAGAAGTATTCAGATCCTTTACTAAAAGTACTAATACCACACTGTAAAAATACTCTGTTACAAGTAAAAGTCCTGCATTGAAAATGTTACTCAAGTAAAAGTATATACGTATCATTAGGGACTCTATGAAGAAACATCCTCCCATTGTAGAAAGAGTAAATGATCCAAACAGTTGTGTGTTTAATGGTCTAATCATCTCAGCTGGACTTGTAGGCCCTTATATTGTTGGCTAGTTTCATTTATAATAAAACATCAGATTTTATAAACTACATGTGTTTTGTGCGCAAAAATCTTAATGTGTAAAGTAACTAGTAACTAAAGCTGTCAGATGAATGTAGTGGAGTAAAAAGTACAACATTTCTCTCTGAAATGTAGCGGAGTAGAAGTAGAACGTGGCATGAAAAGACTTAAGACTTGAGTAAATGTACTTAGTTACATTCCACCACTGGTAGTGGGTGTGTTCAGGAGGCAGAAAACAAAATCTACTGTTTGTAGAGACAGAGCAGTCCAGAGTCTGGTTCCCACAAAATAATAACCACGATAGACATTTGAGGTGACACCGCCATTTGTTATTGTTAACCTCAGATTGCTCCGTCTTAGAAGACTAGGCATTTTCAAAAAAGAAAAAAAAGAAACATGCATACATTCAAAACCTTGCATGACTCATATTCACACGCACACACAAATACACAGCTTTGCAGTTGGTGTTGGATTAGCATGCGGAACACAGCACACATTCAGCAGCCGAGCAGCGTCTGAGAAGCCATGAGGAGGAATGGTGTGTCTGGCAAAGGAAAGTAGCATGCAATGACTGCCGAACAAAGCGCTGAGTTGATCTGAATGAGAGGCGGCTGGCAGAGGCCGAAGAGAGACACGCAAATAGCCCAGTGTGAGATAGCTGCAACTATGACAACATAGTTACTGGATTTATTATCTGACTCACCAAAAGCGGAATTTAAGAGAGCTTTATGTGAAAGCACTGCATGTACCCATTCATTTCAATCATCCCCTCCATTGCCTCGGACTGAGGTCATGGTAATAAAACTAAACTAAACTGTCCATACTGTCTGTTGGAGGATATTTAACACAGGGAATACATTTCAATATTGCAACCAGGGCTGCACAATATACTGTCTTTTTTTAATCGACATCGCGATATTAGTCTCGCTTTGCCAGACCTTCCTCCACAGCGCTGCAAAGGAGGGTCTGGCTAGTCCACATAACATTCAGGGATTGGAGAAAAACGTGCTCTGGTTTATTGGCATTTCTTTAAACCAATCACAATCGTCTTGGGCGGCGCTAAGCTCCGCACGGAGCCGCTGCAAAATAGCCTCGGGAAGGAACTTGTTTTGGTGGAACGTGTGTACGTTCAAAAGTTGTTTTAGTCGTGCAACAGAAAACTCAGATTGGACAGATAGTCTAGCTAGCTGTCTGGATTTACCCTGCAGAGATCTGAGGAGCAGTTAACCATAGTCCTCAGAAATCCACCACAGTTTAGAACGCCAACACATAGAAAGAGGAAGGTGACAGATATTGGCGAAAAGACATGCATCCGGCGGAATTTCCAGCAGCACCGGAGCAACCCCGGAAGTGGAACGTCGAGGATATTGACTATCGCGATATCAACTGCCGTAATAAACATATCGCGATAGACACTCAGAGATTTTTTTTCTGTTAGTTGAAAGAAAATATCAGTAGAAAACTGCAATATAAAATGTCATTCTGTTTTTAGTAGTGCCTTTTATATTCAATTTCCAATTTGTTCAATAAAAGAATGTTGTTTCAATAAATTCAACAAGCAATTTGTTTTATTTGAGCAGAATACTGGAAGCAGCAGAAAGGCAGAACTGAGTACACTTTAACATCTGTTTTTATAATAAAAAGTAATATCGTTATCGTGATATTCAACAACAATATCGCATATTGCATATTTTCCACATATGGTGCAGCCCTAATAGCAATATTGTCTCGTCTTTGAGCAAGGCACTGAACCCCAAGTTACTAACAATGGGCAGGCCAGCTCCTTGCATGGCAGCTCTGCCACCATGGATGTATGAATGTGTGTGTGTGTGTGTGTGTGTGTGTGTGTGTGTGTGTGTGAATGGGTGAATGAGAGGCAAACTGTAAAGAGCTTTGTCTGGTGAGGCAGAAAGCTAGAGCGCTATATAAAAGCAGACCATTCACATATCTTCACACAGTTTCTCCTGCCTTTACCCTTGTGTTTTCTATTTCAGAAATATGGGTTTCTTTTTAACTACCTAATTGTAATTACCCAAAAATAACATGGATGATTCCATACAACGAGCTTCGCAAGTACAACAAAAGATCGGATCTCTACTTTCATTACATTTTGGGTGTTTTATTCAATTTTTTAGCATTTGAAAAACTAATTGAAATGTTTCGAAACAGTATCCTCACTCAAGGTTGACATATACCCTTCTGTGATTATCCTTCCTTTAATATTAGTCTAAATAATTCATAATTTCTGCTTTTTTAACTCCATGAGTCCATGACCATGAGTTTCCAAAATAAGTGTAAAACTTGTAATAAGTTGGCGTTAGCGGTGTTTATATATAGTAGTGAAAAGAAATGTTAAATGTCAAAAAAAGCGGCAAAAACATTCAAAAAGGGCCAAGTGTCGAACAAAGAGACAAAAACGCCAGATGTTGATAGTCAGTTTTGCTCCGGGAGGTCGGCAAGTGCATGGTCGAATGTGAGACAACACAAAGGTTAGGATTCAGAATTCAGCTCTCGGTTCATGTGTTGAGCAAAGTTGGAGAGTTAGAAAAGCTTTGAGGCACAGACAGAATGATAAAAGTGACAGCTTACCACGCTGTCGCTGATCTTGGGCTTGCTGTTGATGATTCTCTCCTCAGCACCTATCAGACCGTCTAGACCAGCCATGGCGGAGCCTGCAGGAGGCCAAGGAGCACAGTGAGTAACAGCAGAGCAGCACAAACCAACACACACAGAAACAAAGCAACAGGGATGGTGGTATTGATGGTGGACGGCTGCACATAGATATCCAGCTCTTTTTCCTCACAACTGTGGCGTCAGTCCCCTCAGTACACTGGTGACAACAAAGCCCTTTCTTCCATCGAGCACAGTGGGAGCACTGTGACGCTAACAGGACACTTTTTTTTTTACAAAGGCTCCGGTGTTTCGCAAATAGCTGCACTATAAACTTCCAATGACTCGTTAAATGAAACCCTTCCAAAAAATTAGCAGTCATCCTGGCATGTTGTAACCCTCACTTATCTCCGATTTCATGTTCAAATTCTTGCATCGCTGTAGTTCCTCATCTACAAACCTGTCATAGTCCCTTGAGCTTTTAACGGATGATTGTTTAAAAAGTAAGTGGCTAAACCCAAAAAACTGGGACCCGTCAGCCATGCATGTTAGAAGACTGATGGTTCTGGAATAGGCATAGGGTCTATTAATATACACAGCGCAGATATGCCATGAATAAATCAAGAGATGAGAGAAGAGAGAGCGAGCGAGTGAGGTCCTGAGTGATGTGCACCGTCGATGAGTCTGCTGTCGGCTGATTGTCTGCTGCTGCTGCTGCTAGTCAGCCAATGCCAACTGCTCAAGATTTGTACAATTGCTATGGATTTAGCGAGGAACAATGAGTGTTTTTGCGAGCCTCGCTCAACAGGAGCGCCGTCTGAAACTCCGATGGTAGCATAGGGCGCAAATGCGTAGGACAAAAACAAGGTACTGAAGAAAGAGAAACTCCTGCACACTGTTCTTGCTGCAGCATCCCCATTTATCAAAGAAAACTAACGCGTCGGTCCCTATGGACCTTCGTCAAGAGTGTCTCCAAATATTTCCAATTCTCTTGATGAAGGTCCAGAGGGACTGAAAAGTTATTTTTCTTTAATTTAAAAAAAAAAAGCAATACATTTTTTTTTTTAAATCTGACTCCAGCTTCTTAAATAGGAATATTTTCTAGTTTCTTCTCTCCTCTGTGACCCTAAACTGAATATCTTTGAGACATTTGAGGACGTCATCTTGGGCTTTTCACAGATTTTTCACCATTTTCAGACATTTTATAGAGCATACAACCAAACTGATTAATAGAAAACAACAACTAATCAACAGATTTATGGACAATAAAAATAATGCAGCCCTAAATTAGACCATTAATTCATTAGTCAATCAACAGGAAAATGAATTGACAATCATTTATCAAGCAAAGGTGGCAGATATTGGCTGGGTCAGAATGTCTTTTTTCTACAACCGTAAGGTTGGGATAGTACAAACACAGCAGAGGGACAGAGTTCTACGTAAAAACAGCAGGGGAGGTTGTGAAAAAATAAAATCAATACATAATTTAGATTCAGCTATTAGTGGAAGGTGTCTCTGTGCTTACCGAGCAAGATAACAAGGTTAATAGAAATTTAGAATTAGAGTACGTGTTAAAAACTCTACACAACATGCATGCAACAGACTTATAATCTAACGTCTAGCCTAGGTTCTCAGATACTGTGATTTTTCTTCTTCAATGTCACTGAATGCACCATTAACTTTTTACCTGAACAGCTGATGATATATGTTATATTTGGTATAATTATGATGTTATATTTGGTATCATTGTAATCCTGGACCATCAAAACACAGAGGCAGACATCACCTATTCTGTTTTACAATGTTTGGTTCAGGAGATATGATGCAAAACAATAATAATTTGGTTATAGCTGAAAGTAAGATGGCCGCAATGGCCGCCACAAGGCGTTTTTGTGATGGCTGCCTTTCTGAAAATGGTCAGCACCCCAAACTGTACAAGTGTACCAAATTACATGCTTTCATGAAAAAAAAGTGAACATTTCACCTCAAATTTGGCAAGTATGTCATCAGGACTATATGCTCAGATCAGACAAAAGAGAGGTGACGTAGCCACGTCCCTGTCTCAGGCTCGGAGTACAAATTGGGCCAATTTTCGATTGGGCTGTGGGTCAGCGGCAGAAACACAGAGCCTCAGACAGGGCCACTAAATCACACAGCTCCTGTCAGGAAGAAGGCGACTGATGAGGGGAGAGTGTGCGCGGGAGGGAGGGAGGGGGAATAATTGAGCAAGGTGGTTTGACGAATGCACTGAGGACGGGATGACAGCGAAAGCACGCGCCTGAAGACCTCTGTGAGAGCCGAGCTATCTCTACCACACTCGGAAGCCACTACTTTACTACTCAGCATGGGGGTGATAATCTTGGTATGATGAAAAGCATAAGAGCAACTGAAAACCCAACCACGCAGCCCATGATGTGAGTCATCAAGAAGAGTAGGAAAAAAATTAACCATTCGATGGCTTTTGATCAAATAGAAATGGTGGGAGAGAGAGAGGATCTCAAAT
Organism: Sander vitreus; assembly: GCF_031162955.1. Classification (NCBI taxonomy): domain Eukaryota; kingdom Metazoa; phylum Chordata; class Actinopteri; order Perciformes; family Percidae; genus Sander; species Sander vitreus. Next base: position 8,955,372 of record NC_135857.1, read on the forward strand.
TGCACCAAAGGGAAAGGAGAAGAGTGGAACAAAGTAGTAGATGGGAGATGAGGGGAGGCAGAAAACAAGACGCAACAGAGGCACCAACCTTTCTTGAAGGCACGTGGGGAGTCTGATAGATCGCCTTGGAATTAGAAAATGAGCAACGGAAAAACAGAACAGGAAAGGGGGAAGGAGAGAAGAGAGTTAACTTAGGTGAGAAGAGAAAAGGCAGGATTATCAAGCTGTGTTAATTGATTAGGGAAAGTGCAGGGAAGTTTGAGACAACCAAACTGAAGAAAAAGGTAGCCGTTTTCATTGTCTGGCTCTGTCTAAGCCCTCTGGGGTGTTGGCATGTATATTAAATGTTCCTTGGGGGGGGGATTTACTTGTAATTCGCTGAAAGCGTTCCATCTATCATTTTTTTCCTGTCTTTGAGGGTTCAATATCCTGTTTGGCACAAATTTGACAAATTAAAGAGCCATAACTGCTCTTTTTTTCCCCCCTCCAAAGCGTTTGGCTCCAGCTCAGAACCAAAGCCTGAGGCTTTGTGCACATGTCTGAACTTCAGTAGTGCTGCGTTGAAGGCACGGCCACAGGGAAGTGTGCAGGCACAGATACGGTAAGTCCAAACCCATGGCTCCATGGCAAATTTGCATCGGCATAAAAACACACAGTAAACCTATTCTCCCTCACTGTGCAACCGCTCTGGCGTGCTTCCTTCAGAGAAACGTATACATTAGGGGCGTTGAAATGAATCATATGCTACGATACATCACGATGCAGACCTGGACGATTCTGCATCGACGCAGTGACAGACCATAATCGATTATTGCCTACTGATGGTACTTGTTGATTCTCCGGTCGCTGCTTTCGTTGTTTCTGCCTTTTGTCTGTTGTGTTCAGACTCTGCTACATTCAGGAAGTGTCTTTTTTAAGAGCAGATACATAAATGGAGGGTTCAGATATATGTGACTGCTTTAATTTGTTGATGAAAACAGTATGAAGTAATATATATAAAAAATTTATATTGAGGAGGTGACGCATTGTGATATCGAATCGATTCGAATCGTAATCAGGGTGCGATTTGTGAAAAAAGCAGGGGGGGGTGTTATTCGATCATGCACAACAAAACAAAACATGCAGGAATAAAATCCCCCTTTCAATATCATGGATACAGATTCACTCGGCCAGCCATGCTAAAACACTTTTTATTATAATTGATCAACTTCAATATTCAATGGAAAATAATCTCTAAATGAAATAGCACAACGTGGTTTCAACATTAAACACAGCGTGTTGAAGCCGGACAGCAAAGTTCACTTCCCAGTGAAAACTAAAGACTTTCACCCAGGAAACGCTCGTTCGTTCCTCTGGAGTGTTTTAGTCCAAACCACCATCTTTTTCCTAAACTTAACGAGTCGTTTTGGTGCCTAAACGTCGTCACGGCCCCTGAATGCGGTATATATATATATATATATATACATACATATATATACATACATATATATATATACATATACATATATACATACATATACATATATACATACATACATATATACATACATACATATATACATATATACACACACACACACACACATATATATATATATATATATATATATATACATATATATATACATACATATACATGTACACATATATACATATATATACATATACATATATATACATATATATATATACACACTTTGAGGGGGGGATACATTTTGGATAAAAAAATAATTCAGCAGCGGCAGGGATATGTAGACCAGAAAGGGGGGGAATTCGCACCCTGACCGTAATGGAATCGTGAGACCAGTGAAGAATCACACCTCTAGTATACATGCTTATTATGGGCTATTTTTCTCCACACAGCCACAATGTTGTTCATGGTGCTGCTTGTGACTGTGTCTGAGGCTGGAGCGGCTCACCCTCTGGCTCTGAACGGGACCCCAAGGATGTGACCTGGAAGGGCCGGTAGGGTTTGTCCTCAGACACGGGGACTTCAACGCTCTCCTCCTCCGACGACACGGTGACGTCTGGCTGGGACTCCGAGATAGACGACAGGAACTGGTCCATGTCAGCTTTCTGCTCCTGGAGCAACTCGTCTGCAGAAAAGGGTACATGAAAAGAGGATGAGACGGCCTGGCACACAGTGGTGGAAGAAGTATTCAGATCCTTTACTTCTGTAAAAGTACTAATGCCACACTGTAAAAAAAATGCTCTGTTACAAGTAAAAGTCCTGCATTGATTGAAATGTTACTTAAGTAAAAGTATGCAAGTAGCATCAGGAAAATGTACTTGAAGGTTTTAAAAGTAAAAGTACTAAATGCAGAAAATTCCTCCCATTTCAGAAAATGTAAAGGACCAAATAGTTGTGTTTAATGGTCTAATCATTTCAGCTGGACTTTCATTTATAATAAAACATCAGATTTTATAAACTACGTGTGTTTTGTGTGCAGAAATCTTAATTTATTAAGTAACTAAAGCTGTCAGATGAATGTAGTGGAGTAAAAAGTACAATATTTCTCTCTGAAATGTAGCGGAGCAAAAGTAGAAAGTGGCATGAAAAGAAAAGACTCAAGTAAAGTACAAGTACCTCAACATTTGGACTTAAGTACATTCCACCACTGTTGGATCATGCTAACACCTGTCAACCTGGGACATGACAGCAATGTGCAAAATGAGTGTCGCCAATTATTGTTAACGGCGCTTCTGCTGCGAGAGACGTCTGTTCCCATTTCTGCTAACTACCAATTAGTATTTCTCTGTGAGCTATTTTCCGTGTAATTCTGCTCATCTCCCAACAGGATGCTGCATGGTGAAAGCTGTGACCCAGTTCTGTCAGTGCACCCGCTCCACTTTTAATCTGCACCGCAACACCATGCTGTGGTTCCTTTTATGTACCAAAGGAAACAAAAGGAGATAATGAAACATGCTGGACATTGCCCGTCTTAAATCGTACCACTGGAGATGAATACATCCCAAATACAGTTTACAGCTTTAGATCCAATTGTAAAAACGAGAGCTAGTGAGCAGAGCCCCTTAAAAACAGAGAGTAGGCGGGCGGCCTTTTAATCATCCAGTAGAGCGCTCTATGTAGGCTAAGTCCTTTGCAGTGGCCCGGGTTCGAATCCGACCCACGGCCCTTTGCTGCGTGTCATCCCCTCTCTTTCTCTCGTCCCTTTCCCGTTTATCCACTGTCACTATCGAACAAAAGGAAAAGCCCCCAAAAAAGAATCTTAAAAAATAAATAAAACAGAGAGTAGGAGCAGTATTAACTCTCCCCCCCCCCCCACAAGTTACATACCGAGAAAAAGACAATACTGTACTTTTCTTCTCTGATAATTGGTTTACAGACAGTGCTAAAGCCTGTCCAGTGCTCTAGATTTGCGTTTCCCTTTGCACAAAGAGAAGACTGGGTTTTTTGTGTCAGTTTGCAGCAGATAAAAGCAAAAACATTCACTGAGGGTCAGAGGAAATGCGATGCATTGGCTTATCTGTCTAGAACATGTGCGAATTCCATCACTGTTTTCATTTCACTCTCATTCTTATTACAGCCTCTGGGCTTTTTTCGCTGAACACGACTCACCAATTTCATCCTGAATCTCCTCGGCCACATAAGGTACTTTGTAGAGCAGAGATAGACTCTGGTTCATCCTCTCGTCGATCACACGCAGGTGGGTCATCACCTGGTGTTGGAAAAACAGACAAACAGGCCGTCATGGAACCAAAATCCAGCTTTAGGATGACTTCAAAGTAAAATGCTTCCCTGTATGGAAATGATGGATCTTGGATCATTCAAAACACAGGACAAAATAATCAAGATTACCATTCACATCCAGGACTGCAGCTAATTATTGTCATATTTTTGATAAAACTATTACATTTGATGTGTTAATGGATAAACAAATATAGCATGCTGGCCCAATGGTTAGCACTGTGGCCTCACAGCAACAAGGTACCGGGCACGAACCCTGGTCGTCCCGGGCCTTTCTGTATGGAGTTTGCATGTTGTCTGCGATAGAGAGTAGTCCAAACCCCCCCCCCCCCTCCCATAGTGCTTTGAGTGTCTATGATATTATTATTAATAGTTTAGTCTATAGCAGGGATACTCAACTTGCTCTGGCCGGGGGTCGCTTTTGTAAAATGACAGGAGGCCAGGAGCCAGTTAATGAACAGACATTAATAATATTTATAATATAATATCAGATACACTGAATAAACATTAAAACGGCCCATAACTCATCTCCCTTTGAAATTCTTTATTTACAAATAATATAGGGCTGGGCAATATATCGATATTATATCCATATCAGGATATGAGGCTAGATATCGTCTCATATTTTGGATATTGTAATATTATACAAGTGTTGTCTTTTCCTGGTTTTAAAGAGCTGCATTACAGTAAAGTGATGTCATTTTCTGAACTTAGCAGACTGTTCTAGCTGTTCTGTTATTTGCCTTTATATCCACATTACTGATGCGTAAATATATTTTGTGAAAAAACACAACTGTCAAACCTAGAATCTCATCGATATCGAGGTATTTGGTAAAAATGTTTGTGATATTAGATTTTGTTTTTATATCGCCCAGCCCTGTTTTCAAATGAACTGACTTATTAACTAAAGTAACTTGGCACAGGGATTGACACTAGGCCTATATGACAGCCAATCAGATGTTTGTATGCTCTCTGGAACCTTATTTACATTCAAAGTATTCCCAGTGTGACTCCATTTGTTTTCATTGTGAATGAGAATATGGTCAGCAGGCCACCCGCACCCTGTTTCCTGGATTACAGAATGCCATGAAATAAGAACAAATGGCCATCGTGCGTTCCCAAAACCCTGGGTGTTATCTTTAAAGTGCGTATTGAGTCTGGAAAACAGTGAAGAACACAATCCAATTATGTTTATAATGATATACGATTGAAAAGAGCTGATAATCCTTACGTTGGAGAAGCAGGAATTGTTTTGATAAAATACTTGAAATGATTAAACATTCATTCAAATTGCTGATGAATCATTTTATGGAATTTGACAAACCCATTAAACTGAGTAATCGTTTCAACGCTAATCCAGTGACAAGTAATTACAGCGTGATTTGCCAACTATTAGTAGAAAATGTTCATCCCAACGGTATTTATCCAAAAGCTAACTTTAACAAACCAGAAAATACATTCTTCCTGTTAGGAGATTTGCACAGGGAAGCAGTGAGAAACATGGTGGTGCAGTGAGATAATGCATTATGAGAAGATTGGAATTCATCTTCAGAAACAAGCGTCAGCAGAACCAGAAAAAAATATATATAAATAAATAAAGAAGAACGCAACAACACATACCATAAAGGAGACGGAAGATGATGAAAAAGCAGAGGAAGAAGTCGTTCCGTATCTAGAACCTTGATTTAGTAATGCTTTAACTCAGTCAGCAACATCATGCCACATGTGCAAAATGCAAACAACTACAAATCAGTATATGTACATATATTAAGACACGTTGAGAATGATTCCCATTTTCTTTTCTTTTGTCCTTATTATGATGAGTTAAGAACACCTATCTTACATGAAATGTCTGTTCAAAATCCTGAAATGTTCTGGCGTACTGATGATGACCAAATGGAGTGGTTGTTTAGATTTAATTATATATATATATATATATATATATATATATATATATATATATATATATATATATATATATATATATATATATATATAAGTTGGCAAATTTTGTCTCTAAAGCATGGCAAAAAAGACAAGAAGATTTATTTGTTGAATTTATGTTGTTATTCTGGTATCGGGTCGCTTGTTTTTGGGCACGACACAATACCGGTAATAACATTATTCATTCATTCATATATATCTTTTGGATTAATGGGTGCAACCAAGAAACCGACTGTAACATCTCATAAATGTAATAAATGACTATACAGTACAAAGCTAGCTGTTCTCTGCCCAGATTATAAATGTTCTGCAGGGAGAGTCATTCATGTTCACAAATGTAAACAGAGCTGTCAGAAATGGGCTTTCTGCTAGAGAGCACATTTTCTTAAGATGAACTCAGACTCGCTCACAGCCAGCCGACTTGCAGACATAAAACACGTTGCTGCATGTAATATTCAAATCAGTCTCGAAGCTTAGAACTGACTTGACAGGATCTACTGCCTGTCAGCCCCAATGATCACCACTACATCACACTTAAAAACAACAACAACAAAACTCTTTTGATCCAACAGATACAAAACTTTGTGAGTTCCAACATTTTTTTAAATAAATCCTCCAGTTGCTTTCTACCAGCAGCACGATGTTTGTAGCAGAGGAATATTTCCACATTTTGGCTGCCAAAGTGGTTGGCAGAATATGAAAAACTCCCAGCCACTGACCAGCGCTTGGCAGGTGACTGGTGTTTATTTCCCACTATGATGACTGACTATTTTAATCTTCTAACACATGGCTGCAAAGCAGCAGAGCCAGCAACAGATGGCAGTAATGCATCTTTCCTAATAAAGGCTGGTTGCAGCCCCTGTGGCACCTTCCTGTCCACGTTTGACTAACAATTCTCATTATGAAGATTGCATGTCCCAGAGTTGGAGTGGAGATTTCAATGCATCAAGAAGGCTCTGGTAAGCTACACAGGTGAGGCTTTTCTAAAAAATAATAATAATAATCTTGATCCTAGAGAGGTTCAGATAGCATTCTTTCCTTCCGATACCTTTACTTGAGTATTAGCCAATACTGAGTACCGATCTGATACCAGTGCGTTAAGAAATATGTATATGTACTATTATGTATTTATTTGTAAGGCATTTTATGCTTTTTTATTTAGACAGAAACAGAGAGAAAAGAGGAGAGAGAGTGGCAGACGTGCAGCAGAGGACTCAAACCCTGGCTGCTGCGGTTAGAACTTAGCCTTATTGTATTTTTGATTTTGTATGTCTACATTTGTCTATATACTTTGGTTGTGGTTTTATATAAGCCGTTACAGGTTTCTACCACACCCTCACATGTATTTTTGTATTTCTTCAATATAATTAGTTTTTTTTATGTTCTGTTAAACAAATAAACTGAACTAAACTAAACTAAGACTTAGCCTTATTGGTACGCACCATACGAGGTCAGGGCTCTGGTTAAACATGTGAAACATTAAAGGACAAATCCGGCCCAAAATGAACCTAGGGGTCAATAACACATGTGTACCGAGTCAACCATTCTCTGGGATCTGTTTTCATGCTAATCGAATGTGACCAGTTTTAGCGCAAACCGTTTATTAGCTTATAACGCCGTGTAACCAGTAACCAGCGACATAGCTCAAGCACGGAATTCGTCGTTCGACTGGTCGTGACTGTTTTCCCAAGATGGCGCCCGCCTGTATAGTAAACGGTACCATCTTTATAAACTATCTTTTTAATAAACTGTCTGTACACCTACAAAGTTCTCAATGCTTCGGTTTACATGTAGGGACCCTCATTATGCTACCGTGGATGTGTGGTGCTATTTTGAGCTAGTGGTATAGAAATAGCAATTTCTTTTTACTTTACCCGTGCCCCGACAACTAGCGTTATAAGCTAATTAGCGGTTTGCGCTAAAACTGGTCACATCTGATTAGCATGAAAACACATCCCAGAGAACGGCCACCTGTGCAGAATCCAGGGTTGTGGCAGAGACATTTGGTGTCTGTGTATACGCGGTGTGCACGGCCGTACGATTCAAGCTGTTGAACCAATTTCTCAATTTACCTGACGTGGCTGAGGCACACGCTATAGCGCACCGCAACTCCACTACGCACCTTGAGCCACAAGTGTACGGCTCACTGGATGGGACCCATATATTCCGATCCTTCCACCATCCGATGGATACCGAACTATAGTCATGTGAGTTACGCGTTTGCTACGTCACAACTTATTCGGCAAAGCTGTTTCCATCTCCCATTTTGCGCATTAACTCTTTTTCGAAAAAGGCAAAAACCACCTCAAGCGAGCGTAAAAACTTTTTTGCCAAGTTGAGGAAGTTTTTCTGAATTTTGCCGTTTCCATCAATATTTTCTAACGCGATTCTTCTAAATGCGCATGAAAATGACGTTGATGGAAACATGACTACTCTTAACGGAAAAAGAACATAAATATAGTAAAGTAGATTTTCTTTGGGGCTAAATGATGTGGTATTGGATCGTACTCGCCAATACCGATACCAGCATTTTAGGCAGTACCTTTTCTTTTTCTGGTATCAGTATCTACTTGATCCCAGAAAGTCGCATAACACAGTTACATAAAGCACAGCAAGCCTTTTGTTTACAGAGAGCTCTTTTGTAATGCACTTCTAAGTCGCACATGTCAAATCCACAGTCACACAAACTGAAAAATGCAGATTTGAACATGCTGCAGGATTGGCTGAGTGAAGACATGTACACAGGAGCTAGGCTTGACAAATAAACAGCGTGAAAGCACAACAATACAGATTGGCTTCCCATGACTGAGCACAGAGGCTCACTGCCTCCCAGATACCACAATTTCCTCTAAATAGCAACCCTGCGGCCCTTTCCCCCCCCTCCTCACTATGTCTATGTTGTTTCATCCATCTGCTGTGTTATCTGTAATGGTGGTGGATAACTGTAAATGGTGTCAAAGGCCGTTGACACAAACAGGCGAGTACATCTTACAGAAGAGCTGCAAGCCAAATCCCTGTGCACTGGCTCAGAGTCCATCATTACACAAGACCTGAGCAGTGTTAATCTGAGGCTGAGGCTTAAGTGAATGAAACGTCCTCCCTCCCTCCCTCCCTCCCTCCCTCCCTCAGACCAGCCTACTCACTCCTCCTGGGCATCAACTCAGAGAAACACACACTCTTTCTACCTCCTACTCACTTAGAAACAGGGCAGAGAGGAGCAGGCTGAGACACCATTATCCCTCCCTGTCTGAGCGGGAGCAGGAGGAGGGTGAGATCTCAGAGTGGCTCTGCATGAGGTTTCACATTAACTGACTCAGCCTTTGATACAGTACTTCGAAACAGACTCAGGCTACATTGACATTGCTACATTTTGGTTTAAAAAGGAATATCTTCTGCTACGTTTCCCCCCTCTCATTCCACCTGCTCTGGCATTTCTGAGCCTCTAAACCGGAGACATTTGGAAACACTTCTGACCCGTTTTTGGTTTGGAATCTGCGTGGTTGTGCTGCAGTCTCAACGGCCGCAAACGGAGACCATTGGCAACACCGATAGTGACGCCAATGTTTCGCCGCCTGATTGGGTCATGACGTTTCGGTCTCTGAGACTAAGCTACTAACGTTACCATGGCAACCACCAGCAGCAGGCGGAGTCTACACGCAGCCTCCTGTTTATGTCCAGTATACCAGAATGTTGATGAGATATGAGGTTCGGGCGTGTTAGTTTAAACGGACATTAGATCTTGTACTGGAGCTACAAACACTGTTGTGTGCACGGAGATGGCTTTTGGTTCAAAACTCCGCTTAAAAAACAAAATGTAGCAATGTAAATGTAGTCTCAGGAAGGATGCAAAACCTCAAACTACTGGCAGGTATCGATTAACTAAATTGAACTATACAGACCTAAAGGACTACACAGTTGATGATCAATTAGTTGTATAAATCGAGGATCCTTAATTCAAACAAAAATGCCCAAGATTTGCTGCAGCTCCAGCTTCTGAAATGTATGGATTTGATGTTTTTCTCAGTTTGTAAATGGTATATTTCGGAGTTTTTCCCTGGTTGATTTGACAACCATTGTGGAATGGTCTAATCAATGAAATCAAACAGAGCCATAATATAATACAGTTCAAAAATAGATTCAAGAAAACAATCCTTGACCATTACAGAAAGGTGACCTGAATATATTACTGAGAATGTACACACAGTACAGTTGTATGTTGTTGTATTATTGTAAGTTACTGTACGACCTACAATTTTAGTATGCTGTATGTGCATAGCTATTTATTTATTTTTTCCTGTAATAATATAATATGGTAAAGTAAGGGCTGGACTTTATAAGCATTATGCTTCTGCCTGCTCCTTCTCCAATTGATTTGTATATGATTGTGTTTTATCTTTGTGTTTTATTTGTTTTTTTTAATTGTTTTTTTCACACTTCAGTATCTACATAAGAGTGACATGGCACTGTCATGAACACATGACACTGTCATTACACAGTCATGACACATGAACCCTAACTCTAACCCTAACCATAACTTGGCATGACAAAAACCGAATGACACTTACTAAAAGAAGCGTTATGTCATAAGCGTTTATGCCTTGTTTTTAATGTTTATGACACGTTCCTGACAGTGTCATGTCACTCTTATGTAGATACCTTCAAATAAAGTGTAACCGTTTTTTCTCTTCTAGAGTTTTAGTGCGCGATCACTGAAGGCTTGTATCATGTGGACGCCCCGACAGTGTTGTTGTCATTACTTAGAATATTCTCATGGGGGAGACAGAAACTACGCACTGTAGCTTTAAAGTATGTTAATTAGGGGCGCCCGGGTAGTTCAGTTGGTAGAGCATACACCCCATATGTAGAGGTTTATTCCTCGACGCAGAGGACCAGGGTTCAAATCTGACCGGTGGCAATTTCCTGCATGTCTCTCCCCTTTCATGTCGAAGCTGTCCTAACGATTAAAAATGCCCCGTAAGAGTAGTAGAGAGTAGTATGTTTATTGTTCAAGATAAATAAAAAC